>NW_025423322.1:90169-239493 GCF_020497125.1 Mauremys mutica | reverse complement strand
GCTTTCTGGTACGCTTATCTCAGCTCCTTAAGTTTCAGCACTGTGTTGAGTCCCTGTTGTGGCCTCTGTCTATCATGGCCTTGGAGATTTTTTCAAATGCTTTGGCATTTTGTCTTTTGGAACGGAGTTCTGATAGAACAGATTCATCTCCCCATACAGAGATCAGCTTCAGTATCTCCCGTACGGTCCATGCTGGAGCTCTTTTTTGATTCTGGGACTGCATGGTCACCTGTGCTGATCGGCGCTCCATGCTGGGCAAACAGGAAATGAAATTCAAAAGTTCGCGGGGCTTTTCCAGTAAACCTGGCCAATGCATCTGAGTTCAGATTGCTGTCCAGAGCGGTCACAATGGTGCACTGTGGGATGGCGCCTGGAGGCCAATACCATTGAATTGTGGCCACACTAACCCTAATCCGACATGGCAATACCGATTTCAGCACTACTCCCCTCGTCGGGGAGGAGTACAGATACCGGTATTAAGAGCCCTTTATATCGATATAAAGAGCTTCGTTGTGTGGATTGGTGCAGGGTTAATGCGATTTAACGCTGCTAAATTTGATATAAACTCGTAGTGTTGACTGGACCAGAGAGAGCAGCAGGTTTCCCCTGTTGTTTACCGCTCTTGTTTTCTTGACTAGTTTCTCCTCTGCACCAACTTGGTCTTGTTCTTTGTGACCCTGGCTAGCTCAGTTGGCAGAGCATCAGACTTTTAATCTGAGGGTCCAGGGTTCAAGTCCCTGGTCAGGTGATAAACTACTCCCCAAGATCTTACACTGTCTTGCTGGAGTCCTCTTTGATGTTACTTTTTCTCTTCAGGATTTTCCCTTTCCTCAGAAGGGCCTTTTTGTGTGTGGGTTTGAAGGGGCCACTTCCTGACAGCCCCTCTGTCCTTGCAGCCTGGAGGAATAAAGGCCTCTGGGCATAGAGCATGTTCCTTCCCTGCACACACACACACACACAGACAAACACACAGAATATCCCTAAGGAATTAGAATCACCTGCTGCCTTCCCCTGTCCTGCTGGATCCCCAAATGAAGATGCTCTTCAGCCCAAACCCATGTCCCCTCTTTTCCCAGTGCCCCTCAGTCCCAACCCTCAGTCCCTCCTATGCTCACTGCTCCTCACTCCCAACCAGAGCCTGCTCCTCTTCACCCTTCTCCTCTGTCCCAACCCACAGCCCCCTCCTATTCCCAGTGCCCCTCAATCCCAACCCACAGGCCCCCCTCGTATTCCCAGTGCTCCTCAATCCCAACCCACAGCTCCCTCCTTCCCTCCAGCAGCAGGTGCTTCAGACCCCCTCAGGAAGATTTTCTTGCAAGGTTTCGTGTACGAGGCTGCATGTGGATTTTACAGTATGTTGGAAATATGTTGGGTTGCTTGCCGAAATGATCACTTGTGGCTGGTGTTGGATTCCCAGTCTCCATGTTATAGGGGCAGGAGAAATAAAGGGTTGTTATCCTTGTTGTGTGAATCGAGGGCAGCACAACTGTGCTTGGCAGACCCCGATGGAGGGACTCTCCCTCAATTCAATAGCACTTGCTAGGCAGGGGACATGGGTTCCAAAGCCAAGTGGGCTGGGGCTTGGGTCCCAATACTAAAATGTAGGTGTCAGACCAACGTTAGGACAGGGTGGCTGTAGAGGGATGAGTGAGTCCCTAGACAACATAGTGAGTACGGGGCCTTCTTAGTTTCCCCCTTTTCCACCCAGGATGGCAGGTGAACTGTACAGAGGCATCTCTGGGCTTGCACTGACTAAGGACAACAGCTGTGAGTGGGGTGCAGGGGTGGGGGGGCTCATGTTAAAGGACTTTTGGTTGCTGGACTTACGAACTGTAGGGAGAAGGACACTGCCCAGCTTATCTGGGGGGTGGGTCTTTCCCTCGTGGTTTATGTTTATGTGTTGGGGCTGCTGACATGACTTCTGCTAACCCTGGGCTTACACTGCAGTGTAGACATACCCTGAGAGGGCATCTATACTGTGATAAAATCCCTGTAGCCCGGCTGGCCTGGATGATCTGATTTGGGCTCTTGGGGCTCAGACTGGAGCCCAGGCTCGGAGACCCTCACCCCTCATGGTGTCTTGTCATCTGGCGACAAAACTGCCCTGTTTTGCTGACAAAATAAAACCACCTCGACAAGAGGCCTAGAGCTTTGTGCAGCAAACTTAAAGCGACAAATTGTCAGTGTAAATGCTGCTGGTCATTATATCACCATAACTGGCCTCCACCAGTATCCCACCATGCCTGCTGTGAACTCACCTGCCCTGCATTCCTGCTACAGAGCCATGGGCCCCTCCCCTTTCATCGCTCAGCGAAGTTCTGACAGCTGAGCCTGCTGCTCTGCTCCGGCAGCCAGGAGCAAATCACTGCCGTGGATACTGCTCTCTCCCGCCCTGCGAACACAGAGCAGGGTGGCGGGAACTTCCTTACAGTGGGGGGGGGCACTGGCATCAGAACTGTGGTGCCACCATGGCACCCCTTCCCTAAGGTCCCACACTCACTCCACCCCTTCTCCCTGAGGCCCCCAACCCCACACCACCCCTTCTACCTGTTGCCTCGTCCTACCCCTGCCCCAAGGCCACCCCCACAGAACCCCTCTTCCCCCCAAGACTCCACTCTGTCCACCCTTCGGTCGTTCATCCTTACGGCTTGTAAAAAGTGGTGGGGGCCATGGTCCTCTAAACCCCCGTGACCCAGCACCCCTGACACCGAGCCAGGCAGGTAGCAGCATGTGTGTGTTTGACAGAGACTGCTGTGCTGTGCTGAGCCAGTGAGGGAAGCGGGGGCTGATATCGGTGCTGTCCCCCTCCCCCTGCCTCAGGACTGGTTGCTTCTAGCAGCTGTCAGAACTTAGAGACAGCGCGCCGACACACTCACTCTTCTCTAACACACACACTCCCTCTCCCCCCACACACACAGTCTCTGCCCCATCACACACACTTCAGGTGAAAAGCGGCTGTCAATGTAGTAGGATGTGATGCTGTACCAGCCTATGAGACATTGCAAACCCTTCCCAAATCACCCTGCAGCCAGTTGCACAGTGGGATAGCTACCCACAGTGCACTGCTCTCTGTGGCGATCCAAGAGTTGCTAGCGTGGATGTGCTCTGGTGACACAAGCCGCATAGTGTGGTTATGCAACAGCAGTTTAATTAAAATGCTTTAAGTAAAGCTGCATAACTCTGTTGTGTAGACACAGCCTGAGAGTGAGACAAGACCTAGCTCCTGTTGACACCAAGGATGCTCAGCCACTGAAACTATATTGTTAAATTTAAAGAACCGCAAGTTCCTCCATAGTTGACAGGACTCAACCCCGAGCAGGGAGCCACCAATGGATTTCTAATCTATCACCTTAATCACTCAGCCACAATTACTTTATGCAGTTTTCTCACTACATTCTAGTTCTGATCTCACTGAGTGATCATTTCCAATTGTTTAACCAGACCAGCTTCCACACCACACTCACTGCTGTGCGTGTGTCCATGGCTGAACAGCAAGAATTCCTGCCCATTTCCCTTCTGGCTGGAGTATGATGAGAATATGTTTGTGGTTAATGACGTTGCTGAGGATTGTTGTCCCTTTCCTGCCTTGATTAATCCTGCCTTAATTCAGACAGTCCCTTTCCCACCATATCCCCAGCACATCAGTGATTGCGATAGCAGGGGGCAGGTTTTCTCTGGGGTACTGAAATTTGCCAGGGGGTTGGTGGCTCCTTTCTTTCCTCACCCTGGAGTAAACTCAGCTTTTTATTCCATCCCTGATGTTTCATGGAATAACAACAGCAGCATGAAGAAAGAGGTGGGCACAGCGGGTCTCAGGGGGGAAGAAGAGAGGTGCAAGCAGTGGGCTGGGCTGGGCAGGGGAGGGGCAGAGAGGTGTGGGTGGTGGGCAGGGCGGTTCTCAAGGGAGGGTGCAGAGAGGTGTGGGTGGTGGGCAGGGCAGGTCTCAGGGGAGGGGCAGAGAGGTGTGGGTGGTGGGCAGAGCAGGTCTCAGGGGAGGGGCAGAGAGGTGTGGGTGGTGAGCAGGGCAGTTCTCAGGGGAGGGTGCAGAGAGGTGTGGGTGGTGGGCAGAGCAGGTCTCAGGGGAGGGGCAGAGGTGTGGGTGGTGAGCAGGGCGCGTCTCAGGGGAGGGGCAGAGAGGTGTGGGTGGTGGGCCGGGCTGGTCTCAGGGGAGGGGCAGAGAGGTGTGGGTGGTGGGCAGAGCAGGTCTCAGGGGAGGGGCAGAGGTGTGGGTGGTGAGCAGGGCAGTTCTCAGGGGAGGGTGCAGAGAGGTGTGGGTGGTGGGCAGGGTGGGTCTCAGGGGAGGGGCAGAGAGGTGTGGGTGGTGGGCAGAGCAGGTCTCAGGGGAGGGGCAGAGAGGTGTGGGTGGTGGGCTGAGCAGGTCTCACGGGAGGGGCAGAGAGGTGGGGTGGTGGGCAGAGCAGGTCTCAGGGGAGGGGCAGAGAGGGGGGGGTGGTGGGCAGGGCAGGTCTCAGGGGAGGGGCAGAGAGGTGTGGGTGGTGGGCAGGGCGGGTCTCAGGGGAGGGGCAGAGAGGTGTGGGTGGTGGGCAGAGCAGGTCTCACGGGAGGGGCAGAGAGGTGCGGGTGGTGGGCAGGGCAGGTCTCAGGGGAGGGGCAGAGAGGTGGGTGGTGGGCAGGGTAGGTCTCAGGGGAGGGGCAGAGAGGTGGGTGGTGGGCAGAGCAGGTCTCAGGGGAGGGGCAGAGAGGTGTGGGTGGTGGGCAGGGCAGGTCTCGGGGAGGGGCAGAGAGGTGTGGGTGGTGGGCAGAGCAGGTCTCAGGGGAGGGGCAGAGAGGTGTGGGTGGTGGGCAGGGCAGGTCTCAGGGGAGGGGCAGAGAGGTGTGGGTGGTGGGCAGGGCGGGTCTCAGGGGAGGGGCAGAGAGGTGTGGGTGGTGGTCAGGGCGGGTCTCAGGGGAGGGTGCAGAGAGGTGTGGGTGGTGGGCAGAGCGGGTCTCAGGGGAGGGGCAGAGAGGTGTGGGTGGTGGGCAGGGCAGGTCTCAGGGGAGGGGCAGAGAGGTGTGGGTGGTGAGCAGGGCAGGTCTCAGGGGAGGGGCAGAGAGGTGTGGGTGGTGGGCAGACCTTGGGGCAGAGGGGTAGAGGCACGAGCATCAGGCAAGGAGGTCGCAGGGGAGGAGAGGAGCGAGCAACAGGTGGACTAGCTCTTAGGGAGCTTCCAGTGCTCATGCCCAGCCTCCCCACATGCAAGAGTGATGGGCCACCTGTTCTCTGGGTCTTCACTAACCAAACCCCTCCCCAAGCTCTGTTGATGGGAGAAGCCCTCCTGTTGACACAGCGCTATCTACACCGGGGCTGGGTTGATAGAACTGCATTGCTTGGGGGAGTGTAAATTTTTTACACCCCTAGTAATGTAGTTACACTGACCTAATTTTGTAGAATAGACCTGTCCAAAGAATCACACACACACCTTGGGAGCAAAACTTCACCTGCTCCTCTGCTTTACAGAATCCAAACATGAGCAACACTTGTCAGGCCCCTGTGGGGGTTGGCAGACAGTCAGGTGTGGGCAGACAGGAGGCTTTAAAGAACAGCAGGCACCATGGTGTAGCTGGTTAAAGCACCTGTTTTGTAAACAGGAGATCCTTGGTTTAACTCCCAGTGGTGCTTTGGGGAGTGGCTTTTGGGGCACCTGGCATTGGCTACTGTCAGAAGACAAGATTCAGAGCTAGGTGGACCAATGGTCTATCCCAGAGTGGCTATTCCTATGGTTTAAATTACAGGCACTGATAACAGAGTTACAGAAAGTTAGGGAGTTAAGAGCAGACAGACTAATGGAGAAATGCCATGAGTCCAAGGTAATACTTCACTGCGGTTTTACCATTTCCACTTGATAAACTCCCTCCCAACCTTCTGGGCTCCTAGAACAGGGTACAGAGTCTGAGCTGAGACACAGACACTGCAACTTTATCCAGACCAAGCTGCAGGATCCTGATTAATATGACACGGGCCAGCTGTGTGTGTTTCATTGCACTGGAGACGTAGCCTAACATTATGTCTACACTGTGATTAACACACCCAGGGCACCTGTCTCAAAGCCCGGGTCAGCTGACTCAGGCTTATGGGGCTTGGGCTGCAAGACTATAAAATTACAATGCAGACAAATGGGCTTGAGCCCAACCTCTGAGACCCCACGAGGGGTGAGGGTTTCTGAACCCAGGCTTCAGTGTGAACACAAATATCTGCACCACAGTTTTGAGCCCCACAGCTTTAACTCCATGAGCCCAAGTCAGATGACCCAGGCCAGCCCTACTGCCATCTTTATCCCAGGAGAGATGGACTCTAAGGGTACGTCTCCATTGCAATGTAAGCCCAGGTGTGGCACGCTGTGCTCAAAGCAGCACCTGGAAGCCCCATATTCACCACTCTCATATAATGATGACATGGTTTGTACAAAGTCTGCCTGGTGAGGTATCATTTCAAAAGTCTTGATCTGTTGAACATTAATATCATGTTGGATTGTGTGTGCTCGCATTGGTTGGGAAGTTATGAAGTTTTGCTCTGTGTGCGTTACTGAGATATGTTATGAGGTTGGGAAATGCCCCCCACCAGCCTTTCAGGTGTGACAATGGAGGAGCCAGACTCGCTGCTGGCCCATTGAAGGGATCCACACTCCCAAGGACTATCCCAGGAACCGTGTACAATGCAGACTTCTCCGAGATAGCACAGCAACAATGGACACTGCTTTACTCACATCGTAGCAAAGGAGCTTCCTAGCAAGTTGGAAGAAACTATGAAAGAGGGGAAGAGACATCATGACTTGGTCTCTCTTCCCCACAACTCAGCAGCTGGAAACACACCTGGAGGACAAAGACTGAACTGAACTGATTCAGAAATCAGAAGAGAATAATAACAATAATACTTTCAAACCGAATTCCCCAACCAGAATAGTATTGGTTTTTCAGCAGAAAATTTTCAGTTTGGGGAATTTTGTTTTCTCAGTCAGACCTTCCCAAGGGAAGCAGGGAGAAAATGTTGGAGTTGCCTCCTTCAGAACAGCTTGGCCTAGACACTAGCTCTGGTTCACTGCTCTGGCCTTGCTCGGGTTGAGGGTATTTTAATAATTTGGGCAGGTCCCAGGGTGTTTGGGGGAGATGATGAGGATGTTCCCTTTTGAGATAAAAACTAAGAAATACAGCACTAGACAATTTCTTTTTTTAAGAAATCTGGGATTTAGACATTTTATTTAAAGCAAGGGAGTTGTGAGTTTCTGAGAAGGTTTTTGTTTGCAAGAAGCAACATTGTTTGATCTGTCATTGTACCAAAAGGGGAGATGGGTGTCTACAAAGGAGATGTGAAGACTGAATGCATCTAACGAGGATGGGATTCAAATCCATGCGTGCAGAGAACAATGGATTAGCAGTCCATCACCTTAACCACTCAGCCACCTCATCACAGCTGTTAAAAAAGAGACAGGAGGAGAAATCTAAGGCCAGCAGAGATAGGGACAATAAGGAGTTTTTAAATACTAAGTGGAAGCAGGGGCTGAATGAGCTCCCCCCTCACATCTAGTGAGGAGATGGGGGAAAGACTTCAGGAACAGACCGTGTTTGCACAGACACACCTACTCTGCCTAGGTATGCAGCATGATGGGGCCGCTTTCCCAAAATGACCAGTTTTGGCTGGTGGTGGGTTACAAATCACTTTAGGAGTGAATAGAATGAAATGTTATTATCCTTCCTCCATGCGTGAAGGGCAGCAGAACATACCTAGACTGTCCTGATGGAGGGCTGGGTGGGTGAGGAATAGCTTTTATTGGACTTTGTAGAAGTGATTGAGGACATCACCCTAAACCAGTGGTCCCCAAACATTTCACACTGTGCCCTCTTAGCCATGGCTGTGGCCCCTCGGAAGCTGCGGTCAAGAACCGAGGCTGGGAGTGGGGCTGTTGCTTGCTGGGGAGAGGGGTGCAGACAGGGGTAAGGGGGTCGAGGCCGAGCTGGGAGCCAGAGGCCCAGGCTGAGGGTGGGGTTGGGGAAGAGCTGGGGCAGAGTGGGGTTGAGTGCTGCTCCCTCCATGGGGGCTGGCTCAGGCCCTGAGGTGCCCCCATGAATGTTCCTCTGTGTCCCCCTAGGAGTCATGCCCCACATTTTGGGAACCACTGAACCCTACTCGCTAAGCAGGGGCTAGTGATGCCAAAGCCCAGGGAAAGGGAGAACAAGTGCGGGGCCCCCAGCACTGGAGCCATGTGAAGGGGCTGCAGGAGAGGGGCAATGGCTGGTGGCCCAGGGAGTTAAGGGCAAAGGGGGCAGGAGTTAGGGGTGAAGGAGGTGCAAGGGTTGGGAGTGCAGGAGCTAGCGGTAAAGGGGGAGTGGGGATCGTCCAGGGGCAATGGGGAAGTGCCAAAGTACAAGCTTTGCCCAGGGCACCATTTTCCCTAATGCTGGTCTGAGCAAACAATTGGAAATGACCCTTCAGTGAGACCAGAACCATCGTGTAGAAAAGCCCCTTTGTTAAGTGGTGGTGGCTGAGTGTTTAGGGAGATGGGTTAGAAAACAACAGGTGTCTTTCTGTGGAGGTTTGATTTTTGCCTGCTGGGCAAGGCTGGTGTGTGGTGTCTCCGTGGATGTACTTCCAGTGTCTGATCACCCACAGTGCCACAGGGAGCCAAGTCTAGACATATCCAGAGGCTCTATGCCAGGGTTTCTCAAACTTCCTTTCACCGCAATCCCCTTCTGCCAAAAAACTTACTACATGGCCCTGGAAAGAGGGACCAAGCCCCTCCACACTGGGCAGAGGCAGGGGAGACAAAGCCTGAGCCCTGCCCCAGGTAGGGGAGGGCAAAACCAGAGCTTGAGGGATTCAGCCCTGGGTGGTGGGGCTCAGACTTTTGGCTTCAGCCCCAGGCACCAACAAGTCTAATGCCAGCCCTGGTGACCCCATTAAAACAGGGTCACATCCCACTTTGGGGTCCTGACCCACAGTTTGAGAACCACTGCTCTATGCTGAGGGGAGAGAGTTTTCCTGTGGGTGCAGTTATGCCACTTTGGAAGTGGTGGCAGCGATGTCAGTGGGAGAAGCTATATCGGTGGGTGTGCAAGCTGTGGTGTTTACCACATTTAAGAAGTTTAATCAAACCCCATTTTCTAAAACCACCTGTGGTCTGGGAATGGCAAAGGAGCTCGATGAATCAGGGTTTGTCCTTCAAAGTCCTGGAAATCACGATTCCCTACTCAGGTCATTGTGGGGGTATAGCTCAGTGGTAGAGTGCTTGACTGCAGCTCAAGTGATCCTCAAGTGGTCAGATTAGGTGCTCTAATCGTCTCTTCTGGCCATAAAGTTGACTAATTTCTGAAAAACTGAGTGTAGCATTGGGAGCAGCATCTGATGTTTTCCTGTCTAGCCGGCTTGCTGCTAGACCGAACGCTCCTTGAGTGGGGTGATCCACAGGGAGTAGCTCAAACCTCCAAAGTGCCTGGCCAGGGGCAGGAGATTAGCACAGCAAGGGAGGGGTGTGGCAGTGACATCACAAAGGCCTTTTGCAGGACCTCAGACTATTGGTCAAAGGTGGTGGGGAGATGGTGACCTCACAGAGAGATGCTGACATCAGGCAGGCAGGACAGGGGCGAGGGGCCAGGGAAACCTCAGAGACCCCTGCGGCTTTGCTTCAGCAAGTCTCCTTCTCCAGGTCTCTCTTTGAGGACTGAGAGAGTATTCGGGTTCACAGACGTGAGCACCAGGAGGAACCTCTTTCGAGTTTTCTCCTTCCCTTTTGGTGATTTTACTAGAAAACAGCCATCCCTGTTTAGAAGGTAAGAGCCTCCTCGAGGTTTGAAACCTGTTCGGTCTGATCCATCAGGTGACAGTTGAATTCTAGGCATGGAAAACACGAGCTTAAGGAGGCAGAATTTTATTTCACACTTGGGATTTTGTCCCATAGAATCAGTGGGGACATTAAGGTTTGTCCTTTTTGTTTCACCTTTTCCTCCATCCATCCCTCCCTCCTTTCTCTTCGTCTCTTGCTTCTTTTGTCCTTTCTCCTGTTCCTCTCCCAACAGCAGGAGCGGTGTGTGTGTGTGTTGCAGGGGAGTGCTCTGCAGCTCCCACTCTGGGAGGTCGACCCAAAAATGTGGGGCTGAAATAGTGCTCGGGCAGTGATCCCCACCGGTGACCTGGGCCATCCTTTGGGCTCTCTGGTGAGAACCCTCAGCCTCCCGTCCTCTGTCTCTACCCTGATTAGCTGAGTAGGGGGTTATTGACAGGGAGGAGACTCAGGTCCTTGTTGTTCTCTTTTAAGACCAAGGAAATAAGTCATAACCAGTTCTATGTTTGATGAATTTTGCTGCTTCGCTGCATTAATGGTCTCTGAGCAGTTCATGATTCTCTCTAACATTGCAGTTCTCCTCAAATACTTGCTGAATAATTACTGTGCACTGTTGTTGGTCTGGAGCTCATCTGAGAGCACTTTATTCAGGTCATTCAATGTCTGAAATTCAAGATCTGATGGTTAGTTTGAAAATCAGGGCTCTTGTGTCCTACTCCCAACTCTTCCACTGACTGGCTGTGTGACCTAAGACAAGTCAATTCTCCTTTCTCAGCCTTAGCTTCTCCCTCTATCAAGTAGGGATATTAATGATCCGCTCCTACCAGGGCCGGCTCCAGGCCCCAACACGCCAAGCACATGCTTGGGGCGGCATGCCGCAGGGGGCGCTCCACTGGTTGGTGGGAGGGCGGCAGGCGGCTCCAGTGGACCTCCCGCAGGCGTGCCTGCGGATGCTCCACCGGAGCCGCGGGACCAGCGGACCCTCCGCAGGCACGTCTGCAGGAGGTCCACCAGAGCCGTGGGACCGGCGACCGCCAGAGCGCCCCCCGCGGAGTGCTGCCATGCTAGGGGTGGCGAAATTCCTAGAGCCACCCCTGGCTCCTACCTACCTCATGGTAGGTGGAGGCAGGGCCGGCTCTAGGTTTTTTGCCTCCCTAAGCTAAAAAAAATTTTGTCTGCCCCCCCATCCCCTTGCTGCCTGAGCCCTGGGCTCTCCCCTCCCCACACCTGCACCCCCTGCCTCCCCAGCTCTGGGCTTCCCACCACTTGCACCCCCCTGCTGCCCCAGCCCTGGGCTCTACCCCCTGATCCTCACCTCCCTGCCACCCCAGACCTGGGCTCTCCCCCCCCACACACGCTGTGCTGCCCCAGCTCTCGACTCTCCCCTTCCCCCCTACCTGGGCTCTCCCCCACCCACACACCCCCTGCTGCCCCAGCCCTGGGCTTCTCCCCCCACTTGCACCCTCCTTCCGCCCCAGCCCTGGGTCACTGGTAACTTGCTCCCAGTTTAATAGAATAGAAAAAAGAGACGATTGAATGTGTAACAGGGAGTTTGGTAAATCTTGGTTATTTTATTTTTGCAACAGGCTCCTGTCCACCTCCAGTAGAGTTTTCAGTCCCAATGGCAACTTACTTACCAAATGTAATGCAGACTAGTCCATGCCTCCCACGTGGATGTGGTTCTTGTTCTTCTGCACATTGTAGCCCATGGAGGCCAAGGACCTGCAAATGTCTCTTCATGTGCCTTTGTTTCATTGATGAAAACATAAACTAGACACTTAGAGGATTGGAACTGATTTCATTGGAGAGACATGTTTGCTAGGTTTTTATGCATTTGCACAGGAAAGTGGGGAGTGTTCTCATTCATTTCAGGCCTTGCTAGTCAGTGCAGCTCCTGAACATAATGGATATGCAATTATTTTTGTTGAAGTGCCAGGCATTTAAGGGAGTACTTAGATTTGAACTGAGGAGTACTTGATCTACAGTCAAACACGCTACCACTGAGCTATACCCACTGACAATTACATTGGCAAGTCAGTGATCTTAAGGATCACTGACTTGCCAATGCCAATGTCCTTCACCAACATTCCTTAGGGCATTGGGTGTTTCATGTCCTGCCTCAATTTCACACAGAGACACAATTTCCTTTGCACACATCCGTGAACAAGGTGATCTGTTGCCAAGAAGGCTAATGGCATTTTGGGTTGTATAAGTAGGGGCATTTCCAGCAGATCAAGGGATGTGATCATTCCCCTCTACTCAGCACTGGTGAGGCCTCATTTGGAGTACTGTGTCCAGTTTTGGGCCCCACACTACAAGAAGGATGTGGATAAATTGGAGAGAGTCCAGTGGAGGGCAACAAAAATGATTAGGGGGCTGGAGCACATGACTTATGAGGAGAGGCTGAGGGAACTGGGATTGTTTAGTCTGCAGAAGAGAAGAATGAGGGGGGATTTGATAGCTGCTTTCAACTACCTGAAAGGGGTTCCAAAGAGGATGGATCTAGACTGTTCTCAGTGGTAGAAGATGACAGAACAAGGAGTAATGGTCTCAAGTTGCAGAGGGGGAGGTTTAGGCTGGATATTAGGAAAAACTTTTTCACTAGTAGGGTGGTGAAGAACTGGAATGGGTTACCTAGGGAGGTAGTGGAATCTCCTTCCTTAGAGGTTTTTAAGGTCAGGCTTGACAAAGCCCTGGCTGGGATGATTTAGTTGGGTTTGGTCCTGCTTTGAGCAGGGGGTTGGACTAGATGACCTCCTGAGGTCCCTTCCAACCCTGAGATTCTATGATTCTAACAGCAAAACCTCCCTGTGTGTCTGGTCTGAGCCAGGGCATTCGATTCCAGTGAACCCTTCTCTCCTGCAATGCGATGGTCAGACAGAGGGGACGTGGCACCTGCATCCCTGCCAGGGAGATATTGGCTCGGCTCTTTCTTTCTGCTGCTGGTGTTAGTCCATGAAACATCAAGGGTGGAATGCAATGCTGAGTTCATCCACCAGCCCCCTGAAAAAATTTCAGTGACCCAGAGAAATCCTGCCGCCTGCTATTGGAACGATGTGCTGGAGATTTGAATGGGAAAGGGACTGTCTGAATTGTCAGAGTGGAGAATGAACAACAATCCACAGCAATGTCATTAACACAAACACACTCTCATCCTACTCCAGCCGGAAGAGAAATGGGCAGGAATTCTCGCTGTTCACCCAAGGACACACACTGATGCGCAGCCGTGAGTGTGCTGGGGAAGCTGGTCTGGGCAAACAATTTGAAGTGACAATTCAGTGAGAACAGAATCATCATGTAATGACACAGGTGTACATCAAGTAGCTGTGACCGAGTGGTTAAAGTGATGGACTAGAAATCTTTTGGGGTCTCACCGCACAGGTTTAAATCCTGCTAACTACACAAGTGCTGCACTGTTGTTACTATTACTGTAGACTTAGTGTCTGAGCATCCAGAGTGCAAACTGGAGCCAGATCTATTTTCACTCTGTCTACACTTAAAGTGCTGCTGTGGCACTGCTCTAGCACTATGGAGTAGACAGTGAGTGGAGAGGTTTTCCCATCCATGTAATAGCTACATGGACATAACAATTCTTCCTTTTCTTTAGCACTATCTAACCAGGGCTTAGGTCACCTTAACTATGTGTGTGTGGGGGGGGGTTCACACCCTGAGAGACGTCGCTCTGCCAGTGAAGTACCCAGCGTACAGCAGCCTTTAGATCCCTCTTGGTATTTCAATGCAGCCACTGACCTGTGATAAGAAAACATCAGCTCACAAACACAGAGACTGAATTCCCCACATTTAATCTCGCTGCACTTTCCAGAAAGTCACAAAATTCAATTCATTCTTGCTAGGACAGAGAAAAAATAAGTGACACTAAGTTTTTGGCTTGGTTAAATAAAATTAAGTGTTTAATTAATATAGTAAAAATATGTCCTGATTCCTCTAACTAACACCACAGCGTGAAATAGGAACAGAGACGAAGCTGGTCAGTGATGACTAATTTTGCAAATGATCTTCCCATTATTAATTTCCACGCTGCCCCCATTTGAGGTCTGGGCATCGCCAGTGTCATTGCTCTGCATTCACCTTCCCCTTAGAATTGTTATCGGACATTCGCCTTCCTCTGCAGCAGGGGCTCGGGTCACTTGCTGGAGGATTCCCTGCACCTTGAGGTCTTAAAGCCACGATTTGAGGACTTCAATAACTCAGACATAGGTCAGGGGTTTGTTACAGGAGTGGGTGGGTGAGATTCTGTGGCCTGCATTGTGCAGGAGGTCAGACTAGATGATCATAATGGTCCCTTCCGACCTTAAGTCTATGAATCTATTCCCAAATTTGGAAAATTGTGCAGTTCAGAATGTGAATAGTGACCCCGTCTCCTTCCTGCACCTGCTCTACATTGCTCCACAGCAGCTTCTCCCCCTGCAGAGTCACTCCAGCACGGCAGTGCAGCCGCCCAGGGTTCAGCAGAGGCCCCTGGCAAGGACCGTGGGTGCAGCTAACAGCCCGGTGTGCCTGGCCGTGAGGCAGCTGTAAAAAAGCAACTCCCGCCCCCCACACAAGTACAGAGACTGAATTCCCCAACTTTAACATCATGACCCCCTGTACAAAGCCACACGTGTCAGTTGTATTTTCACAGGGAGATGCAAATATCAAGTGACACCAATTTTTAAGTTGAGTAAATAAAGTTGAGGAGATAGTTTTTAACCTCCCAAAAATATACTAAAGATCCCTCAGCATAACACCTGAAGGTGAAATATGAACAGAGACAAACCTTGTCAGCAAAGGCTCATTTCCCAAACGATCCTCAAAATGTTACTAATTCCCACCCCTCCTCCACAGGAGCTCTGTGCAGTGTAACTGTTCTGCAGGCAGCTTCCCATTCAATGCTGTTGTGGGACATTCCCAGGCCTGGAAATGTACCAACGACAGAATTTGAAGAGCAAACCTGGCTCCCCGCACCAGGCGGGATTTGAGTGTTTTGTCCCTGTCACTTAGTGTTTGTCAATAGTACAGACGCCAGGGGCAGGACTCCAGGCTCTGCTTGAGGGATCCTGGCACAGGGGCAGGGGGGGGAGAAAGGATTGTAGCTCCTGACCTGTGCTCTGGAGAGGAGGTAATAAGTGAAGGGGGCATTATTGACTCCTCCCCTCCTCAGTGTCCCAGGGCTGGAATTCTACATTCCACAGGGTCAAATGAGGGGGTGATGCCACTTGGTTAATGAAAACCAGTGCTCCAGGTGAGGCTTGAACTCACAACCTCAGCATAGCTCCTCTCAGCACTGCCCTATAAGTACTGTGCGCTAACCAATTGCGCCACTGGAGCAACTGCTAGCTATCACTCTCTGAGACCTGCTAGGCTGATAAAGGCAATGGGTGACCCCAAAACTGAGCTGAGAGCAGATAGTAACAAGTGTTGGTACTTGGGGGGGTGGATTCTTCTTAAGGGTTCCAGGCCCCATATCACCCTTTTGTTCTTCCCTGTGTAATAACAGAGCTGGTTCAGACTCAATGGAGAGTCTTGCTGCAGACCAACAGAGCTGAAATCACTGAGAACCAGCTCTAAGCATTAGTCCTGCTTTGGGACAGTGTCTCTCATGCAACAAACTGCCCAGTCTGCGCTAGCAGTGAGGCTCCCTCACTAACAGCTGAAATCAGGGAGAGCTGTGTGACGTGCAGGGCCCCAGGGGTGCCTGAACAGGGGGGAACAACACCCCAGGGCTTTTAAAAATGGGAGGGCTCTGCCTTGCCACTTTGTAATGACCGTAAGGGCGAGTGAGGGGACGGAGAGCAGTGAGCGGGAAGTTGGGTCTGGGGGGAAGAGGCAGCGTAGGAGCGGGGCCTTGGGGAGAAGGGGTGGGGCAGGGGCGTGGCCTCAAGTGGAAGGGGTGGGGCTACTGTTCAGGCTCTGGTGGCCGCTCCTTTTAGGGAGCCTGTTCCACTCCTGGTGGGACCACAAGACGTCCCAGAGCAGAGAGGGTGGCCAGCAGAGCGGTAACAGGGTGGAACGGCAAGTGGCCGGCAATGTGGCCAGACAGCGGAGGGAGAAAGGGGCTTTCCCCCCAGGAGGTGAGAGGTGAACTCTGGGTTTTCATTGACCCAGGACAGCAGCTGTGGGTGAGGTGCAGTGAAGGGAGGGGCACATCCACAGAGCTTCTGGTGTCTGGATTTAGGAGCCTGAGGCAAAAGGCCACTGCCCAGCGCACTGTGGTTGGGTGTTTTGCTCATAGTGGTGTGATATGAATCCTGATTGTGGTGTTTTCCCAAGTTAAAACAAGGTGATTTTCCTCCTTTTTCTTAAAGTTTCTTTTCTACACTCAGTGCGTGTGAGTGGGGAAAGTATCGCCTCTTAGAGGCACCCAGTGGCCAGGGTTAGTTTCCCCAGGTTACTGGGTGGGGGCTTAAGCAGATTGTGTGTTGTATTGTTGAAGGGGAGCCCCAAGCACCCAAACAGGGAATTGTAACTTCAACCTTCAGAGTAAGAGCCAGAGGTGCTGCCAGCTGAGCTAGCCAGGCCGCCTAAACGTATTAACCCCTTTCACCGCAAGAGCAAACACACCGGGTACTTCTGTGCTTCTCAGCAGCTGGGAAAGAGCCTCTTGGGGGGAAATATCTCCTGCCCCACTGCCAAAAGGAGCCCCCTGAGTGGGAATGGTCAGAGACCCCACCTGCTTTCCAACCACCTTGTGATGCTGGCCGGTCACAGAACGAATGCTGGTCTGTGGGTGGCCTTCAGTGGGGGTTCGGCATGGCAGGGAGCAGCCTGGCCTGGTGTCTCTGTCACTGTCTGCTGGCCACGCATAGGCATGGTCCTCCCCTCCTCTTGCCCTGCCCTCGGCTGCTCTGTGGCTTTTAAGCCTTCCCTTGGAGCTGTCAGCACCAGCCGCCTCTGCTCCAGGTGCCCAGAGGAGGAGAGGTGTGCTGGGCTCCGGCCTGGGAATCTTCCGCCCTCCTGCCTAGCCCTGACTATGAAGCCTGGCCCTGACACTCCTTCCTTTAAATGCCATGTGGACAAGAGGAATTGTGTGGCAGCTGCAGGGAGCAAAGTTGTGGACATCAGGTGTAGCAGCGAGAAACAACCATATGGTCAACCCACAGGACTCTCTAGCCAGACTGTTAAGTTCTAGGACCCCAACCTATAGCCGCCAGCCCATTGAACCAGCCAGACCAAAGACCTATCTGCAGTGGGCATCAGTCACCCAGCAGGAGGGAAAAACCTCACTCTACTTCACCCTGAGAGAGGGTAGCCAAACACATTTGAGCTCCAGGGCTTTGCAGCAAAAGCACATGTCACCAGAACATCCCACTGAGATTTGAACTCAGATTCCAGGACTCAGAGTCCTGAGGGCTGCCCATTACACCATGGGAGCTGCTGCTTTTTCATTTTCTAGACCCCTGTGACTCTCAGCTGGCTGGCTGGCTTCCACTCTACACTTATTGCTTCCCACCAGCGGCTTCCTCTCTCCTCCTCCAGCGACTGTGGTCCTGCACTACCAGATCCGCAGGTCCTGCCCTGAGTCCCTGCATCCCCCTGCTTTGTCTCCATTCCCTGCAGGCTTTCTTTGTCCCAAGGACACTGTATCCAGCATGTGGCATAGAAGAACCCTAAAGTTCTGTCCATAGGCAGGTCCCTGCATACCTTGCTGAGTCACAAGGCATATCTGCCTTCTCTCAATGGGTCAATTGTGTAGCGTTGGGAGCAGCGTCTGATGTTTTCCTGTCTAACCGGCCGGCTTCCTATGGGATCTATCCCTGGCTCTGGGAGCGGAGGGGGGTCTAGAGGTGAGAGCAGGGGGACTGGGAGCCAGGACTCCTGGGTTCCATAGTAGCGGCTGCTTTTTCCTGTGTCTCCCTCCCTACAGATCCAAGCCTAGCCCCCCTAGCAGAATCTGACTGGGGGAGGGGGTTGCCCTGCCACTCCAGACTCGTGATTCGAACCCCTCCCCCCATGGGCTCTGACATCATGGAATCTCCCGCTCCCCAAGTCAGAAAGTAGGAGCCCCTCCCCGCATGCGGAGGAAGCTGGTGAGTCTCTTGGGGGTCTCTGGCGGAGGTGACAGCACCCACCAGACACCCACTCATGGTTGCAAGGAGACCCCCCCTGCACCCTCCTGCACAGCCCCCTGCGACGAGGGGCCGGGGGCGCCCAGCCAGGGTCAGGAGGTGAGATGGGGTCGCAGTTGCAGGAAGGGGGCAGAGCTGGGGGTGGTGCCAGGTCTGGTGCTGGCTACACGGGGAAAAACCACACTGCTCCCCCGCAACACACACACACACACACACCCCTCCTGGTGTTGGGAGGGGAATAGGTGAAAGGACAAAAGAAGCAAGAGACAAAGAGAAAGGAGGGAGGGATGGATGGAGGAAAAGGTGAAACCAAAAGGACAAACCCTAATGTCCCCAGTGATTCTATGGGACAAAATCCCAGGTGCAGAATAAAATTCTGCCTCCTTAAGCTCGTGTTTTCCATGCCTAGAATTCAACTGTCAACAGATGGATCAGACTGAACAGGTTTCAAACCTCGAGGAGGCTCTTACCTTCTAAACAGGGACAGCTGTTTTCTAGTAAAATCAGGCAAAGGGAAGGAGAAAACTCAAAAGAGGTTCCTCCTGGCACTCACGTCCGTAAATCCGAATACTCTATCAGTCCTCAAAGAGAGACCTGGAGAAGGAGACTTGCTGAAGCAAAGCCACAGGGGTCTCTGAGGTTTCCCTGGCCCCTCGCCCCTGTCCTGCCTGCCTGATGTCAGCATCTCTCTTTGAGGTCACCACCTCCCCACCACCTTTGACCAATAGTCTGAGGTCCTGCAAAAGGCCTTTGTGATGTCACTGCCACACCCCTCCCTTGCTGTGCTAATGTCCTGCCCCTGGCCAGGCACTTTGGAGGTTTGAGCTACTCCCTGTGGATCACCCAATTAAGGACCATCAGCTATACAATCGACCCATTGAGAGAAGGCAGATACACCTTGTGACTCAGCAAGGTATGCAGGGACCTGTCTATGGACAGAACTCAGGTTTTTCTATGCCACGTGCTGGATAGAGTGTCCTTGAGACAAAGAAAGCAAAGACCACATGGCAAGAGACTATAAAATGCTGATGCCTCGTCTCCATCTTGTCTTCAATCCTGCTTCATATCTCTGGAGGGACTTTGCTACAATCTGAAGCTCTGTACAAAGGACTGAATGACCCATCCCAGCTGTTGATGTACTCCAGAGACTTGATTTGAACCTGCAGTTTATTCCATCACTGCAACAAGCCTGAACCAAGAACTTTGCCATTACTGGATGTGAAGGGTTAAAATCCATGTGCATTTTGTATAACAACCTGGTCTTTGGATTGTGCCAGCTCTTTTCCAGACCCAAAGTCCAGAGTATGGTCAAGGGACCAGAGGCCTAGGAAATCGTGACCAGCTAAGAGAAAGCTGGGTAACCAGAAAGCCTTGCTTGCTAAGATAGGTGTTGGAGCTAAGAACTAAAGAATTGTGTCTTATTCAGAGTTGCAGATTGAACAAAGAATCCCTGTTCCTATTGTGTTAGTCTCTTCTGTAGGGAGACGTTCTTCCCACAGATCCAACCTTGAGTTTATGAGAAGTTGGCACATGTCAGTATAAGATATGGCATCCTTCCACCTCCCTTCCCAGGGACCAATGCCTGCCTTAAGACACACAGAAAACAACCTTTATTGCCATATACTTTCACTGGTTCTTTGCTTTAACCCCTAGGAATGTGCCTGTTGGACAATCAAAGGAGTTGCTCCATTCCTATGGACCCCAAATCAGAATTCAACATAGATATTTTATACTACTAACAGTTTATCAAAGTATTCATTAAATGTTAACTTGCTAATTTGAGACCATGGGCGGAGATGTTATATAGCCTGTTAACCACTGGCTAATGTGCTTATCTTGTCTTGCTGGCAAACCTATCCCGGGGTGTGGAACTTTCATTCTGGGCTGTGACTATAAGCAGAAGAGTGACACCTAAGGGCTGTTGCTGCTGCCCAATATGGGGCTAAACTTATGATGGCAGGATTAAGAGTTTCACACTCTACCAACTGGGTTAGCCGGATTTGAAGTCAGTCAATTGCCCAGTCGCAGTGTAGAAGGAGCCCTGAGGGCATTTATTTCTGGAGCTGAGGTTCCCTGTCTGACATTTGCCTTCTTTCCTGGTTTGTTATGTCTCCAGCGAGCAAACCGGAGCTGTCACAAGGCTGGTTAGATGCTGGTCTCTAGCCCAGAGAGCTGGGGTTGATTTAGCATGCTGTCGCCATCAGCTGGTCAGAGTAACCAGGATGGGAGGGTGGAATTTAGGATTCTCCCACCAGTGGGAGGTGCTGTTGGACTCACCTAATGGGGGCGAGTCTGAAAAAGTTTCTCGGCTCCCAGAGAGGGGGAAGACAAGCTGGTTCCACACACACATTTTCACAGGGAATCAGGTCCCCTGGGGAAAAACTCAAAAGAAGCCCAGGCCCAGGAGTGTCAGAGAAGGGAATCGCTGTTTGCCTTAAGAGGTGGGTGAGGGAAACCTGCAAGTCCTTAGATCTCTCCAGCACCTGATAGAACCATTTGTGGGGAAGGGCTGGGGAAGCCGAGGAGGACAAGGAGACGGGAAAAGGGCTTGCAGCTGTTGTGCAATCCCCATGCTCCCAGCAGAAGGGTCCGGGGGGCTCAGCACTCAGAACTCACGAGATGGCAAATCTCAGAGCCCCATTACACGGAGTCAGAATGTGATCAGCTCACACCGAGGGGGAGCAACACCCCTCCCTTTGTCTTTATGCCAGAGCTCCTATCAGCTCAGTCCTTCCTGAAAGAGTCGGCTGCTGAGAGGGTTGCGATGGGGTAAATGAAGGCAGAGGAGGATTGTTCCTCATGGGGTTTTTTTGTGTGTGTCTGTTATCCTGCTGTAGGAAGCATCATTTGAGCTTGTTTCAATGACTTGGGCTGGGCTGAGGTTGTGACCCTGAGCACAGGGGTTCCTGCACTCTGCTCCTAGTCCCTCAGGGAGTGGACAATGGAGTGGTTTCAGAAAGTGGCTAGAAAGTAGCCTAAGAAAGTGTAACATAAGTGAGACGAAAAACAACATCATCACCTCCCTGATGGTCCAGTGATTAGGATTTGGCACTTTCACTGCTAAGGTTTGGGTTTAATTCCCAGTCAGGGAAAAGTGACTTTAGACTGAAAAAGCTTCAGTTATTCTTCACTTGCAATTGTGAAAGGAGAATGAATTATATTGTAAAAATAAGAATGGATTAAATAAATGTTGTATGTACCTTTAAGCAGAGATAAGAAACGTTGAAATACAGGTGCCAGGAAAAGAAACATTAGGCATAAACAATGGTGCTAATGGCGAAACATTAACAGAAGATGGGTAATAGTTAGTAAGGAAATAAGATATGCATGCCTAGCCCAGGTAAACTTATCTGATTCTGCTTCCTTTGTTATCTTGTTAAGTTCTCACCCTTTTATCTGTATAAATAAGATAGTTTGTGTCTTGCATGATGCTCCCATTATCTGGGTGTCATTAGCAGAGCGCTGTGCTAATAAAACAGAGTGGTCTGACAAACTGTGAGTCCTGAGTCTAACTTTGACACAATGTAAACAAATCCATTGTCTTTTCCTGATTCTCCCATCTTCCCAGTGTCTCCATGGCAGGGCTGGCTCCAGGCACCAGCGCAGCAAGCAGGTCCCTGGGGTGGTCAGTAGAAAGGGGAGGCACAAAGGCAGGTCTGGCCCTCTGAGTCCCTCTTGGAGGGAAGGACTTGCAGCCAAAAGTGGCAGAGGTAGAGCTACTGTTGATTGCAGCTTTTTAATTTTTTTTTCCACTTGGGGTGGCAAAAACACTGGAACTGGCTCTGCTCCATGGAAGACAATTTGTTAAATCCCAGATGAGTGGAGTTCTATCAGTTCTGAACCTGAGTCCTTAGGTCTTAATCCTGAGGACATTGTCCCATCACGGGGCCATTTCCCTCCTCTCTTTCCTAGGGAAGCACAATTTTCCTTGCAGAGACACAGGAACAGCAAGATCTTTCTCTGTCCCTTGTGCAAAGCAGGGGGGCAAATTCCATGGAAACAATGAACAAGCAGGGGGGCCCTGGGCACATCCAGCCCTGGCTGTGAGATGTTCCCTCCCCTCTTTCTTTATGCCCCTTTTGTTATTTCATGGATTGTCTGGAATGGGGAAAAAGCTGAGTTCACTCCAGGTGGAGGGGAAAAAGGACCCTGAAAATCTCAGGACCCAACCCCTGCTACCAGGATCACTGAGGTGCTGGGGATTTGAGTAGGAAAGGGACTGTGTATATTGTCAAGGTGGGGAATGAATAACAATCTACAACTAGATCCACCTCATTAATCACTGACACAGGCTAATCCTGCTGCAGAGAGAAGGGAAACTGGGAGTGATTCTTTGTTGTTCAGCCATGGAAACAGTGACCCAATTGCACCGCAGTGAATGTGCTGGGGAAAGCTGGACTTCACAGGCAGGTGGCAATAGCAGATCCTAGAAACACCTGGAGCTCCCCACATCACTGCTGCCACCAGGGTCAGGTGCTGAGCGACTCACAGTGCCCCCCCCGACACATTACCTTCCAGCAGAGAGTGGCAGCACCCCCCACCCAATGCAGTGGAGAGGGCTGAGTGTATCTCTGCACCCTGAGTCCAGGGCACCCACTGTCTCTGCCCCACATATAGAATCTGGCCCTGCTGAAAAGTGACCCTAAGAACCAGCAGCCTCCAGGACAGCAGGTTTGGCCCTCAGAGCAGGGAATGTGTCCCCCATGCTGCTGTTAGGCCACTGGATGCTCTGGTAATAGGACACCTGTGAGTGTAACCTGCAGCCCATCTGGGTAGGTAGCTCAGTGGTAGAGCTCATGCTTTGCATGTATGAGGTCCTGGGTTCCATCTCCATGTTCATTTTTTCACCCGGCTGCTTTGCTCATTCCCAGAGGGGATGTGGCCCAGCAGGAGTTTTAATCCTGCTCAGTCAGGGGCAAGTGCCAATTGCATGGAAGGTCTGGGGGGGTTTCTGCTCTGAAGTCACCTCCGTACATGTAAGATTCCCACCTGGTGCCACAGGACTCTCTGTCTTTTTGAGGTGAGTGCAGCTTGCTTGGGATGGTGCTGATGATGGATAGAAAAAAGGCTGGAGTCAATGACAGATGGGACCACAGAAGGGGAAGGGGAATGGCAGCCCCACAGAAGGTCCTGGGTGCTCCGATGCCCCAGTTATTGCACCCTGGCCTGTCACAGAGAGAGAAAAGACACCGAGGACCCAGCCCCCTTACAGTGATCCCATGGACAAGAACCTGGTTGGGAGTGGGGTGAAGGTTCCCTCTGGGCAAAGGGGAGCTGAAATCCCTCAGTGTCCTGGAATTTAAGCAATGGAAGCTTCAAACCCTGCAGGGGTGTGGGCTGAGGTGCATCAGCAGAAGGTTGGGCTGGACAGGGGCGGCAGGTTTGGATAATTTTTGGTTGTTCCCAGAATGGGACCAAGTCCTGCCCCACCCCACCTCCACCTGCCTAAGGCTCTGCGGGGGAGTTTGGGTGTGGGAGGGAGAGGGATTGGGCTGTAGGAGAGAGTTTGGGTGCAGGGTCTGAGCTCAGTCAGGGGGTTGTGCTGCAGGAGGGTGTGTGGGGGGCAGGGTCTTGGAGAGAGTTTGGGTGCAGGTGTGGGGTCTGGGTTGGGGGTGCAGGAGAGGGTGAGGGGTGCAGCATTTACCTCGGGCATCTCCCGAAAGCAACCTGCACCCCCCTCTGGCAGCAGCCCCTAAGCGGGAGGGCAGGGGGCGTCTCTGAGCATGGCTGCCCGCAGACTCCACCCCTGCAGCTCCCATTGCCACAGTTCTCAGAATTGGCTCTCGGGGCAGAGGCAGCACATGGAGACCCCCCCCAACCCCAGGGGCCGCAGGGACGTGCCAGCCGCTTCCGGGAGTGGCATGCCACATGGAGCGAGGGTGGGCAGGAAACCGCCTTAGCCCCCTTGTGCTGGTGGCGGGGGTCCCCGGGCGCTTTTAACTTGACCGGGGCAGCAGGCAGGACCAGGGGAGACACTCCCAAGGGCCTAACGTTGCTTTGCACAACAATAAATCTTGGAACAGGACAGAAATGAAACGGCAGCAGAACCTAAGGAATTAAAAGCCTCCGGATTCTTGTGTGTGCACTGACTCCAAACGGAAACTGTAATTTGACTCGCTTTGTGTCTGCGGCTGGTTTAAAATATCAAGGCAAAATCATTCCAGTGATTGTGACCCTGGGATTGAGAAGGCTTTGGTCTTATTAAAATGTAACTAGCATGTTACACTTGTGTTTTTAAAGGTGGCTTCCCCAAGGAATCCCAAGTTGTTCTTCCCACAGCTGGCTGATGGGGGGCAGCAGGGGATCTCCCCAATCTGGGGGAATCTCTCTGGGCCCCACTGTTAATTCTCCATCCTTTCTCCCCCTAACCATGCCCACCCCTCCCCTCCCATTATCAATGTTTTGGAGCAACCCCTCCCTCCCTTTATGGGATACAGACTCTGTGACAGAGACTGACTGGGGCTCCTCTCTGCACGGCCCCAGTGGGGAAGGAAAGAGACTGGAGGGAGTGGGAGAAGACGGGCAGAAGGAGTCAAATGGGGCTAAACCAAAACAGAGGAGATTTTCTTTCTGTCAAAATGTCCTGGAGTCTCATGGCTGAAAAGCCGCATCTTGAGTTAGGTTTGATGCATCAGCCTTTCAATTACCAGGCAAAGGTGTGAATCACAGAGACTGATAACTTCCTGCTTCCCAGCTTTGCCTAAGGCTTTGGCTACACTTGCACTTCAAAGTGCTGCCGCGGCAGCGCTTTGAAGCGCTAAGTGTAGTCAAAGCGCCAGCGCTGGGAGAAAGCTCTCCCATCGCTGTCCGTACTCCACCTCCCTGTGGGGAATAACGTACAGCACTGGGAGCCATGCTCCCAGTGCTGGGGCTTTGACCACACTGGCGCTTTGCAGCGCCGTAATTTGCAGCGCTGGAGAGGCTGTGTTTTCACACCCTGCTGCAGCGCTGCAAATTTGCAAGTGTAGCCAAAGCCTGAGAAGCACCTGCACTGGTGCAACTGGTTAGCGCAGAGGGGGCTACTGCTGGGATTATGAGTTCAACCCTTATCTGGCACCCTGGTTTTTATTACCTGTGTAGTTTCCCCAACTTGCTTTGCTTAATTTGCATGGAAAGTGCCCTACTAGGAAAAGGAGAGTAAGTTCTAAAATGTGGAAGTAGGTGAATAGCTTGGAAACATCCACCCTGTGCTGCCATTAGTTCCAGTAGATTGTTCACTGGCAGCATGAATTGATTTCTTTGCTGCTGTGAAAGCTGCCATGAAAAGTCTCTGGTCACCAGAGCTCCCTGCTTCTTCCAGCACATCTCTGGCTCCTTCCCTGCCCCAATCACTGCTGTAGGAGGGTCCTATATACACTGAGCCTAAAACTTTTCCAAGCCTTCTTAGCACAGTTGGCAGTGTGTCAGTCTCATAATCTGAAGGTCCTGAGTTCAAGCCTCAGAGAAGGCAATGGTTTTTGCTCCCTGCTTCAGATTTTCTACAGGAAATCAGAGAAAAGAAACTAGAGGAGAGTGGTTTCTAGACACCCTCCCACCCATCTCACACACACACACACAGACTTTTCTAGGGCATTTTCTTTTCCTTCTCTATGGACCTTGTATTTTTCACAGAGCAAAATAAAACAAAAACATGCAAGCCCAAGCCTAATACAGTATGAAACTCAATACAGATCAAATCTCACCCTCAGAGATCTTCCAATAAGCTTCTTTTGCAGACTAGACTTATTTTATGTCTGGGCCCAATCTTTTCACCTCGTATAGTCTGTGTTCCAGCTCAGGTGGTAGCTAGGGGATGTCTCATGACTGCAGCCATGTTTGTTCAGTTCCACACCCTTATACAGCTTTGTACAAGGCAGGAATCTTTTGTCTCTCTCCTGGGGAAGAGCCCCAGGTTTAAGATGGATTCCTGTACCAGGTGACATGGCCACATGTCCTGTGAGACCCCCAAGCCTTCATGCTTCCTGGCCTGACTCACAGATGGTGCAGGACAGAGCCATCTCCAGTCAATTGTCCTGGTTAATAGGAGCCATCAAGAGTCCAAACCACTATTAATGGCCCACACTTTGCATCATTACAACAGGACCTCAGAGTTATAGTTCATATTTCTAGTTTCAGATCCAAGAATGATCGGTTCATACAAATAGGATGAACACACACAGTAGATTATAAGCTTTGTAATGATACCTTACAAGAGACCTTTTGCTTGAAGCATAGTCCAGTCACTTTATATTCACACTCATTAGCATATTTTCATAAAATCCTATGGAGTGCAACGTCACACCTGGGAAAGGGTTTTACTGCAGCACCTGGCAGCAGTTGAGTTGCATGTTCAGGCTGTGGTTTGAGTTCCTCCAGGTTTCTCGTAAGCACACAGGGACCTTAGCGGGTGCTCTCGATACAGGAATGGCCCCGACACGATAAAGTGATGGGAACTGCATTTCCCTTTTTTATTTCTGTATATCCAATGACATTTCTGTTTGTGATTTCGTTTTGCTTTGTAGAACTGTGTTTTCTCAGGGATTTGATATTTAACTGAAAAAAGAATAAGGCCTCAGGGCGCCGGATGGAGGAGCAGGCTGGGGCTAGGACTGCTAAGAGAGCAAGAGTAGCAGGTTTTCTGTATTGTTTCCTGCCCTCATTTTCATGACTAGTTTCTCTTCTGCATGAAATTTGCTTCATTTATGTGTAAGCCTGACTAGCTCAGGTGGTAGAGCGTCAGACTTTTAATCTCAAGGTCCAGGGTTCAAGTTCCTGGTCAGGTAAAAAGGGAACTGTTCCCCACAAAAGGAAAAAAGGCATCTCTCCAAGATGTTATTTGACATAACCTTTTTCCCCAGGACTTGGCTTTTCACTAGGAAGGGCCATGTACTGCCTGGGACTGAAGGGGCAACTTCCTCACATGCCCACTGGCCTCTCAGTCTGGTTTAAGAAAGGCCTCTGGGAGCTGCAGCAAACTGCTGCAGGCCAACTTGGTGAGCAAAGGCAGGGTTGCCCGCACAGGGTCATCCACACTAGAGCTCAGCAGAGGTCTGGGGGTTCCCTATTGGTCCCATGGTGTAAGGGCAGCACTCGGGACTTTGAATCCTGCAATCTGAGCTGAAGTCTCGGTGGGATCTGAGGACAATTCCTGTGCCACAAACCCTGCTGGGTCTTCCAAGGCTCTGTCTTGCTCTCTCAAAGGCCATGAAAGCCTGTCTTTTACCCGCTAGCTGTTGTGACTTGAGCACAAGAGGGGACGTTTGATCCAGAAGCCTGGCCATGCCTGGAGTCCTGTAGGGAGGGATGCGAGCTCCATTTCCTCTGAGTCCTGAAGCTGGGCTGCAGCCTGGCCTAGGAGGCAGCCCTATTGGTTGACCTACTGGCCCAAAGTCACTTGGGCGGTGTTGTCTTTCCCCAGGGATGCTGAAGGGCCTAAGGGAGGGAGGCTCAATGCTCCCCCCTATCAGTCAGGGCGGAAGAGGAGGGCTACAAGAGTTTGCAGGTTGATGGCTGGGCCTTCTAGCCTTCGGTTGGGGACGAGGTGGGGAACGCGAACCGGGAGAAATGGTTGCTGGCATGTGAGGAATGGCTCAGCCGGTGGCATAAGGGGACCTTGTCATTAACCTCAGCCATGTGTTTCCCCCTGCTCCACGAATGCTGCTGAGACCGAACACGATGGCCTTCCACTTCTTGTGGGGCCATAGGATGTCCCTACCTAGTCAGGAGAAGTGCGGCTTTTCTGCTGTATTAGAAATGGTGGTTGGGCCTGGTGGGCTTTGAAGCCTTGTACGGCTCTACTTTTTTGTTTTTCAATTTTCAGTGGGTGGCTGAGCTGGAGGGCAGGTCAGGCCCGAGGGGAATGACGGGACAACCATAAAGAACCCAACTGACTCTTCCGATATGGCCGTATTTTTTTTACCCCACTGGGTGCAGCACCGGGTATGGGATGGCCGATAGTGGCGGAAGGGGGAGGAGATTAGGAAGGCCCCCGCCCCCCCGTGTTCTTCTATTCCCACCTTACATCCTACAGGATTTTCAGTGGGTGGCTAGGTGGAAGGTGCTTCCAGGATGGCTTCATCCGCAACAGTGGCCACCCTCACAGCAGTGGCAGCCACAGCAGCGAGGCCCCCCCTTCGGCTCAGTCTGAACAGAGGTCAATGTACCACTGGGTGAGACAGGCCAATTTTAGGGAGCTTCCTCTGAAGGTGAGCAACTGTCCCCAGAACTTACTGACAGGAGCTTTAAAGTATTTGCAAATGTGCACGGCCGGCATGTGCAGAGCAAAGGCTGCCCGGGGCACTGTGTCAGGCTCTGGCACCGCTCGAGACAATGGACCATCTTCAGCCACCAGGCGACCCAGGATCTAAGGCAGGAATGGGGAGAGGAAGCAAGTCAAGCTGAGCAAGGCAGGCAAAAATTCATCTCGCCTTCATGGGCTCTCGCAATGATGCCCTTTTTGTGTGCCAGGGCTGACAAAAACCTCCCAGACAGAGAAGCAGCAGGCCAAAAAAGCAGCAGGGGTATTCTATCTGCTATCCAAGATCCATAAACGTAGAAATCCTGGATGTCCCATCATTTCAGGCAATGGCACACTGACAGCAGGATTGTCTGGCTGTGTAGACTCCCTCCTCAGGCCCTACACTACCAGCACTCCCAGCTATCTTCGAGACACCACTGACTTCCTGAGGAAACTACAATCCATTGGTGATCTTCCAGAAAACACCATCCTGGCCACTATGGATGTGGAAGGCCTCTACACCAACATTCCACACAAAGCTGGACTACAAGCCGTCAGGAACAGTATCCCCGATAATGTCACGGCAAACCTGGTGGCTGAACTTTGTGACTTTGTCCTCACCCACAACTATTCCAGATTTGGGGACAATGTATACCTTCAAGTCAGCGGCACTGCTATGGGTACCCGCATGGCCCCACAGTGTGCCCACATTTTTATGGCTGACTTAGAACAATGCTTCCTCAGCTTTCATCCTCTAATGCCCCTACTCTACTTGCGCTACACTGATGACATCTTCATCATCTGGACCCATGGAAAAGAAAACCCTTGAGGAATTCCACCATGATTTCAACAATTTCCATCCCACCATCAACATAAACCTGGACCACTCCACACAAGAGATCCACTTCCTGGACACTACTGTGCTAATAAGCGATGGTCACATAAACACCACCCTATACCAGAAACATATTGACTGCTATGCTTACCTACATGCCTCCAGCTTTCATCCAGACCACATCACACAATCCATTGTCTACAGCCAAGCTCTAAAATACAACTACATATGCTCCAACCCCTCAGAAAGAGACAAACACCTACAAGATCTCTATCGAGCATTCTTACAAGTACACTACCCACCTGCTGAAGTGAAGAAACAGATTGACAGAGCCAGAAGAGTACCCAGAAGTCACCTACTACAGGACAGGCCCAACAAAGAAAGTAACAGAACCCCACTAGCCGTCACCTTCAGCCCCCCAACAAAAACCTCTCCAGCGCATCTACAACCTATCCTGAAGGACAATGCCTCACTCTCACAGATCTTGGGACACAGGCCTGTCCTTGCTTACAGACAGCCCCCCAACCTGAAGCAAATACTTACCAGCAACCAAACAACAGAAACACTAACCCAGGAACCTATCCTTGCAACAAAGCCCATTGCCAACTCTGTCCACATATCTATTCAGGGGACACCATCATAGGACCTAATCACATCAGCCACACTATCAGAGGCTCATTCACCTGCACATCTACCAATGTGATATATGTTATTATGTGCCAGCAATGCCCCTCCACCATGTATATTGGCCAAACCAGACAGTCTCTACGTAAAACAATAAATGGACACAAATCACATGTCAAGAATTATAACATTCAAAAACCAGTCGGAGAACACTTCAATCTCCTGGTCACGCATTTACAGACCTAAAAGTCGCAATATTACAACAAATAACCTTCAAAAACAGACTCTCATGAGAGACTGCTGAAGTGGAATTAATTTGCAAAGTGGACACCATTAAATTAGGCTTGAATAAAGACTGGGAGTGGATGGGTCATTACACAAAGTCAAACTATTTCCTCATGTTTATTTGTCCCCCTACTGTTACTCACACCTTCTTGTCAACTGTTGGAAATGTGCCGTCCTGATTATCACTACAAAAGGTTTTTTTCTCCTGCTGATAATAGCTCACCTTAACTGCTCACTCTCGTTATAGTTTGTATGGCAACACCCATTTTTTTTCATGTTCTCTGTATATATATATATATATATATCTTCCTGCTGTATTTCCACTGCATGCATCCGATGAAGTGGGTTTTAGCCCAGCAAAGCTTATGCTCAAATAAATTTGTTAGTCTCTAAGGTGCCACAAGTACTCCTCTTTCTTTTTGCAGATAAATGAATGGAGGTTAAGTCCATGAATGGCTATTAGCCAGGATGGGTAAGGAATGGTGTCCCTAGCCTCTGTTTGTTAGAGGGTGGAGATGGATGGTAGGAGAGAAATCATTTGATCATTACCTGTTCAGTCCCTCTGGGGCACCTGGCATTGGCCACTGTTGGCAGATAGGATGCGGGGTTGGATGGACCTTTGGTCTGACCCAGTATGGCCGTTCTTATGGTCTTATGAAGGGAGGGGCAAAGGCTTCTGACAGAGTTTCTGTAGCATAGCGGTTATCACGTTTGACTAACACGCAAAAGGTCCCTGGTTCGAAACCAGGCAGAAACACAATGGCTTCATTTTCCGAGCTCCTACTGGCCTGTCCCTGCTGTTGTAGGAGCAGCAGTGATTTCTATGCTCAGAAGGTCTGTTATACTTCCCCTGCTCCCACTTTTGTCTCCTCTCCCTCTCTGAATGCCTGTGAAGTGGCTTTTCCCCTCCCGCTCCCCCCTGGAATGCTCATGGGATGAAGGGGCTGGTTGAAAAGCAGAAGAGCTCCCAGGTAGACAAGGTGTCTGGGACTCTATTTAGGCAGCGATCACACACCCAGAGCATGGACACTGCCCAAGGTGGAGTGTGACCAACCAGATGCAGCCAAGTCATCTCTAGTCGCAGGCCATGAGGAGCAGGTCCTTAAAAAGGGAAGGGGCCCTGTGCTCAGGAGAGCACTCACAAGCTTGTACCTCCAGTGAATGCCCTTTGCCCGGACTGCCTGGCCAGTGGTTCTCTGCGTTGTATTTCATTGTGCCTCAGGAAGACTTACCTTCATCACACCGTCCATAGCTGCGCTGTGGGACACTTACCTTGGAGAATCCTGACATCTCCAGTGCTGTGCCTGTCCTGGGAGCGTGAGTATGCAAATATGAGTGTGACACCCGCGCCGCCCCCCGCTTCTTCTTTTGAGCTTAGCTGTCAGTATAATAAACGTGCTGCTTTCTGCCAAACTCTGGTGGGTCATTAGCTTATTAGCTGGCCCAATTTTGGGTAACACCTGCGATAAACTCAACCCCTGCAAGATAACGGGTGGTGAAATGAGCTGGGAAAAAGCCTTGGCATCAGCAGGGGAAAGCTAGAGGACCATGGCCAGTCACCTTTTGAAGCCTTGTGGCTTGGTCTCCTCTGCCCTGGGAGGTTGGCCTATGGCGGCCGGCTCTTCCTGCTGGCCTCCTCTGTGTGACTTGCCAAAGGAGGAAGTGAGGCAGCAATGGGGCAAAAGAGGAAAGTCGAGCTGAGGAAGGCAGGGCAGAAGCTAAGCGCCTCAGTGCGGCTAAGTGGGGTTAGTAGAGCACCACCAGTCGTTCTGCAAAGCCTGGGGAGGTGCGGTTGGCTACTGGGAGGTAGAATCCTGTGCCTGCCTCTTGGCTTCCCAGGGATGGCTACTTGCAGCCCAGGAGAAGAAGGACAGTTCTGGGTGAAAGGAAGACAAGCAAAGCTCTGGGAGGAAATTTGGGTGTGGGGTGTGGGCTCTGCGCTGGGGGAGGGGGTTGGGGTACAGGCGGGGTGGCGCTTACCCTGGGCACTGCAGCTCCCAAAGTGACTGGTACACACAACCCTCCGGCAGCAGCTCCTAGGTGGGCGGGGCCAGGGGTCTCCGTGTGCCGCTGCCTGCAGGCGCCGCCCCCAGAGCTCCCATTGGCTGCAGTTCCTGGCCAATGGGCACTGCGGAGTTGGTACTCGGGGCAGAGGCAGTGAATGGAGACAGTCCCCCTTCCCCAGGGGATGCTGGGACGTGCCAACCACTTCTGGGAGCGGCACGGAGGGACGGAGGCAGAGTGGGCAGGGAGCCACCTTAGTGCTGCTGGCACATCTCTGCATACTGATGTGGGGAGGGGAGCAGAGGGCCTCCATGTGCTGCCTGGGGTAGGGGCAGAGCACAGAGCTGCCTCCCCTCCCGGGTCTATTACAGGAGTGGGTGGGTGGGGTCTTTTGGCCTGCAAGGTGCAGCAGGTCGGACTAGATGATCACATTGGTCCCTTCTGACCTTAAGGGCTCTGAGTCTAAAAGGGAGAGGGAAGTAAAGATTTTTTTTTTAAATAAACCAAACATTGTAATACCAGGATGACTCCAACAGCTCATTGTACAGTCCCACCCCTTTCTTCCTCCATTGTGTGTTGAATGACCTGCAGGACATCGATTCTCTCATTTCATTGATAAACTGATACAACGTGACTGAAATAAAACCAATTCCCAGTAGAGAAAATGTCACATCCCTGCATTGGCTGGGAATCGAACCCAGGTCAACTGCTTGGAAGGCAGCTATGCTCACCACTATACCACCAATGCATCTGGCAAAAGTGCCACTTATGCTTGCCCAATGAGGCTAGAGCAGCATTGAGGCACTTTTCTGCCTGTTAAAATGTACTGGATTCTCATCACTAAAAAAACACCTCCATCTTCACTTGGGTTTGAAACATCAGCCTTTCAATTAGCCACCAAAGTTGTTAATCACAGGGTATGTCTACACTACGGGATTATTCCGATTTTACAGAAACTGTTTTTTGGAAACAGATTGTATAAAGTCAAGTGCACACGGCCACACTAAGCACATTAATAAAGTGGTGTGCGTCCATGTACGAGGCTAGCGTCGATTTCCAGAGCGTTGCATTGTGGGTAGCTATCCCATAGCTATCCCATAGTTCCCGCAGTCTCCCCCGCCCATTGGAATTCCGGGTTGAGATCCCAATGCCTGATGGGGCAAAAACAGTGTCATGGGTGATTCTGGGTAAATGTCGTCACTCAATCCTCCCTCCGTGAAAGAAACGGCAGACAATCATTTCGCGCCCTTTTCCCTGGATTGACCGGGCAGACGCCATAGCACGGCAACCATGGAGCCCGTTCAGCCTTTTTTCACTGTCACCGTATGTCTACTGGATGGTGCTGACAGACGCGGTACTGCAGCGCTACACAGCAGCATCCCCTTGCCTTTTGCAAGTTAGCAAAATAGTTACTAGCCATACCATCCCGTCTGCTGCTTTGCAAGTTGACAATGACAGTGACCAGGTATAATGTACTGTCTGCTGCTGTCATGGGTTCTCCTGGCCGGCCTCGGTGAGGTCGGCCAGGGACGCATGGACAAAAATGGGAATGACTTCCCCGGTCATTCCCTTCTTTACGTTTTGTCTAAAGGGAGAGTCAGTCCTGTCTAGACTATCAGGCAAGCCTAGTAAAGAACCAGAGAGACAAACAGTCGTTCCGGGTCAGAGCCCCAGACATCCCGCAGAAATGATGGGCTGTATGCCATTCTAGGGGGTGCCCCTGCAACAACCACACCCATTGCTTCCCTCCTCCCCCACTCCTCCTGGGCTACCGTGGCAGTTATCCCCCCATTTGTGTGATGAAGTAATAAGGAATGCAGGAATTTGAAACAACACTGACTTTATTGCCTCTGCAAGTAGAGCTCAAAGGCAGGAGGGGAGGGCAGCCTCCAGCTTGTATGATATTCCAGGCAGGACTGAATCTCCATTAGACAAAGCTTAAAGAAGAGAATGACCTGGGAGTCATTCACATTTTTGCCGAGGCGCCCCTGGGCGACCTCACCAAGGCCAGCCAGGAGCACTCACGGGACGACGATGACGCATACCAGTCCTACTGTACCGTCTGCCGTCTGGAAGGGAAGGGGATGCTGCTGTGTAGCGCTGCAGCACAACATGTGCCAGCAGCATCCAGTAGACATACGGTGACATTGAAAAAAGGCGAGAAATGATTTTTTTCCCTTTGCTTTCACGGGGGAGGGGGGGCAATGACATATACCCTGAACCACCCGTGACAATGTTTTTGACCCTTCAGGCTTTGGGAACTCAGCCAAGAATTCAAAAGGTTTTCGGAGAGTGCGGGAACTGTGGGATAGCTACAGTCATCAGCCGCCCCTCCCTCCGTGAGTGTCCATTTTGTTCTTTGGCTTTCTGGTACGCTTGTCTCAGCTCCTTAAGTTTCAGCACTGTGTTGAGTCCCTGTTGTGGCCTCTGTCCATCATAGCCTGGGAGATTTTTTTCAAATGTTTTGGCATTTCGTCTTTTGGAACGGAGTTCTGATAGAACAGATTCATCTCCCCATACAGAGATCAGCTTCAGTATCTCCCCTACAGTCAGTGCTGGAGCTCTTTTTTGATTCTGGGACTGCATGGTCACCTGTGTTGATCGGCGCTCCACGCTGGGCAAACAGGAAATGAAATTCAAAAGTTCATGGGGCTTTTTCTGTTTACCTGGCCAGTGCATCCGAGTTCAGATTGCTGTCCAGAGCGGTCACAATGGTGCACTGTGGGATAGCACCCGGAGGCCAATACCGTCGAATTGTGGCCACATTAACCCTAATCCGACATGGCAATGCCGATTTCAGCGCTACTCCCCTCGTCGAGGAGGAGTACAGATACCGGTATTAAGAGCCCTTTATATCGATATAAAGGGCTTCGTTGTGTGGACGGGTGCAGGGTTAATGCGATTTAACGCTGCTAAATTTGATATAAACTCGTAGAGTTGACCAGGCCAGAGAGAGCAGCAGGTTTCCCATATTGTTTCCCGCTCTTGTTTTCTTGACTAGTTTCTCCTCTGCACCATCTTGTTGTTTTCCTTTGCGAGCCTGGCTAGCTCAGTGGGCAGAGCATCAGACTTTTAATCTGAGGGTCCAGGGTTCAAGTCCCTGGTCAGGTGATAAACTACTCCCCAAGATCTTACACTGTCTTTCCCATGTCCACTTTGATGTTACTTTTTCTCTTCAGGATTTTCCCTTTCCTCAGAAGGGCCTTTTTGTGTGTGGGTTTGAAGGGGCAACTTCCTGACAGCCCCTCTGTCCTTGCAGCCTGGAGGAATAAAGGCCTCTGGGCATAGAGCATGTTCCTCCCCTGCGCGCGCGCACACACACACACACACACACACACACACACACACACACACACACACACACACACACACACACACACACACACACACACACACACACACACACACAGAATATCCCTAAGGAATTAGAATCACCTGCTGCCTTCCCCTGTCCTGCTGGATCCCCAAATGAAGATGCTCTTCAGCCTAAACCCATGTCCCCTCTGTTCCCAGTGCCCCTCAGTCCCAACCCTCAGTCCCTCCTGTGCTCACTGCTCCTCACTCCCAACCAGAGCCTGCTCCTCTTCACCCTTCTCCTCTGTCCCAACCCACAGGCCCCTTCTCCTCATGCTGCTCCTCAATCCCAATCCACGGCTCCCTCCTTCCCTCCAGCAGCAGGTGCTTCAGACCCCCTCAGGAAGATTTTCTTGCAAGGTTTCGTGTATGAGTCTGCATGTGGATTTTACAGTATGTTGGAAATAGGTTGGGTTGCTGGCCGAAATGATCACTTGTGGCTGGTGTTGAATTCCCAGTCTCCATGTTACAGGGGCAGGAGAAATAAAGGGTTGTTATCCTTGTTGTGTGAATTGAGGGCAGCACAACTGTGCTTTGCAGACCCCGATAGAGGGACTCACCCTCAATTCAATAGCACTTGCTAGGCAGGGGACATACGGTGCCTTCTTATTTTCCCCCTTTTCCACCCAGGATGGCAGGTGAACTCTACAGAGGCACCTCTGGGCTTGCACTGACTAAGAACAACAGCCTTGAGTGGGATGCAGACAGGGGATGGCTCATGTTAAAGGACTTTTGGTTGCTGGACTTACGAACCGTAGGGAGAAGGATACTGCCCAGCTTATCTGGGGGGGTGGATCTTTCCCTCGTGGTTTATATTTATGTGTTGAGGCTGCTGACATGACTTCTACTAACCCTGGGCTTACATTGCAGTGTAGACATATCCTGAGAGGGCGTCTATACTGTGACAAAATCCCGCTGGCCTGGATGGTCTGATTTGGGCTCCTGGGGCTCAGGTTGTGGAGCTAAAAACTACAGCGTAGACATCTGGGCTCAGACTGGAGCCCAGGCTCGGAGACCCTCACCCCTCGTGGGGTCTCGGAGGCTGGGCTGAAGCCCAAGTGTCTATGCTGTTATTTTATAACCCTGCAGCACAAGCCTCACAAGCCTGAATCAACTGACCCAGGGTTTGAGAATAGTGACTTGGGTGTGTTAATGGCAGTGTAGCCATAATGCTAGGCTATGTCCGCACTGCAATGAAACACCCAGCGCTGTCCCGTGCCAGTGCAGGCTCCCAGGCTAGGGCCGTGGGGTGGTAAATTTGCAGCGTAGACATCTCAGCTCAGGCTCAATACCGGGCTCTGGGAGCCCTCAAGGTTGGGAGGGAGTTTAGCAAGCAAACAAGGTAAAATGGCAGTGGAGTATTACCCTGGACTCAATGGCATTTCTCCATTGGTCTGTCTGCTTTGGGGCAGGGACAATAACACATCCTGCTGCATTCGTTATTTCAAAGGGCGGTTTAGGATTTTCATTCTCGCACATGGTGCACAAAGCAGGACTCAACCCTTGGTGTAAACTAAATGAGCTGCCCACAGGTTCTGGCAGCCACAATGAGCCATGCAGCATGAGAGCCCAGACCTGACCCTGTCCCAGAGGAAGCAGGATCATCTGTGACAGGCTGGAACACTGACCTATCAGCTCAGCAGGTGGAAACACACCTGGAGGACAAAGACTGAACTGAACTGATTCAGAAATCAGAAGAGAATAATAACAATAATACTTGCAAACCAAAGTCCCCAAACAGACTAGTATTGGTTTTTCAGCAGAAAATTTTCAGTTTGGGGAATTTTGTTTTCTCAGTCAGACCTTGCCAAGGGAAGCAGGGAGAAAATGTTGGAGTTGCCTCCTTCAGAACATCTTGGCCTAGACACTAGCTCTGGTTCACTGCTCTGGTCTTGCTCGGGTTGAGGGTATTTTAATAATTTAGGCAGGTCCCAGGGTGTTTGGGGGAGATGATGAGGATATTCCCTTTTGAGATAAAAACTAAGAAATACAGCACTAGAGAATTTTTTTTAAAAGAAATCTGGGATTTAGACATTTTATTTAATCAAGGGAGTTCTGAGTTTCTGAGAAGGTTTCTGTTTGCAAGAAGCAACATTGTTTCATCTGTCACTATACCAAAGGGGGAGATGGTTGCCTACAAAGGAGGGGCGCAGACTAAATGCATCCGATGAAGATGGGATTCAAACCCATGCATACAGAGCACAATGGATTAGCAGTCCATTACCTTAACCACTCAGCCACCTCATCTGAGTTGTTAGAAAAGGGACAGGAGGAGAAATCTAAGGCCAGCAGAGCTAGGGACACTAAGGAGTTTTTAAATACTAAGAGAAAGCAGGGGCTGAATGAGCTCCCCCCTCACATCTAGTGAGGAGCTGGGTGAAAGACTTCAGGAACAGACCGTGTTTGCATAGACACACCTACTCTGCCTAGCTATGCAGCATGTTGGGGCCACTTTCCCAAAATGACCAGTTTTGGCTGGTGGTGGGTTACAAATCACTTTAGGATTGAGTGGAATGAAATGTTATTATCCTTCCTGCATGAGTGAAGGGCGGCAGAACATACCTAGTCTGTATTGATGGATGGGTGAGGAATAGCTTTTATTGGACTTTGTAGAAGTGATTGAGAACATCACCCTAAACCTGTGTTCCCCAAGCATTTCACACTGTGCCCTCTTAGCCATGGCTGTGGACCCACAGAAGCCGCGGTCAAGAACTGGGGCTGGGAGTGGGGCTGTTGCTTGCTGGGGAGAGGGGTGCAGACAGGGGTAAGGGGGTCGAGGCCGAGCTGGGCACCAGAGCCCCAGGCTGAGGATGGGGTTGGGGAAGAGCTGGGACAGAGTGGGGCTGAGTGGTGCTACCTCCATGGGGGCTGGCTCAGGCCCTGAGGTGCCCCCATGAATGTTCCTCTGTGTCCCCCTAGGAGTCATGCCCCACATATTGGGAACCACTGAACCCTACTTGCTAAGCAGGGGCTAGTGATGCCAAAGCCCAGGGAAAGGGAGAACAAGTGCGGGGCCCCCAGCACTGGAGCCATGTGAAGGGGCTGCAGGAGAGGGGCAATGGCTGGTGGCCCAGGGAGTTAAGGGCAAAGGGGGCACAGGAGGGGGCAGGAGTTAGGGGTGAAGGAGGTGCAAGGGCTGGGAGTGCAGGAGCTAGCGGTAAAGGGGGAGTGGGGATCGTCCAGGGGCAATGGGGAAGTGCCAAAGTACAAGCTTTGCCCAGGGCACCATTTTCCCTAATGCTGGTCTGAGCAAACAATTGGAAATGACCCTTCAGTGTGACCAGAACCATCGTGTAGAAAAGCCCCTTTGTTATGTGGTGGTGGCTGAGGGAGATGGGTTAGAAAGCAACAAGCATTTGTCTGTAGAGGTTTGATTCTTGCCTGCTAGACAAGGTTGGTGTGTGGTGTCTCCATGGCTGTACTTTCAGTGTCTGATCTGCCACAGGGAGCCAAGTCTAGACATATTCAGAGGCTCTATGCCAGGGTTTCTCAAACTTCCTTTCACTGCATCCCCCTTCTGCCAAAAAAAAAAAAACTTACTCCATGGCCCTGGAAAGAGGGACCAGGTCCCTCCACACTGGGCAGAGGCAGGGGAGACAAAGCCTGAGCCCTGCCCCAGTTAGGGGAGGGCAAAACCAGAGCTTGAGGGATTCAGCCCTGGGTGGTGGGGCTCAGACTTTTGGCCTCAGCCCCAGGCCCCAACAAGTCTAATGCCAGCCCCCTGACAACCCCATTAAAACAGGGTCACATCCCACTTTGGGGTCCTGACTCACAGTTTGAGAACCACTGCTCTGTGCTGAGGGGAGAGAGTTTTCCTGTGGATGTAGTTAAGCCACTTTGCAAGAGGTGGCAGCTATGTCAGTTGGAGAAGCTATATCGGTGGGTGTGCAAGCTGTGGTGTTTGCCACATTTAAGAAGTTTAATCAAACCCCATTTTTAAAACCACCTGTGGTCTGGGAATGGCAAAGGAGCTCGATGAAGCAGGATTTGTCCTTCAAAGTCCTGGAAATCACGATTCCCTACTCAGGTCATTGTGGGGGTATAGCTCAGTGGTAGAGTGCTTGACTGCAGCTTAAGTGATCCTTAAGTGGTCAGATTAGATGCTCTAATGGTCTCTTCTGGCCATAAAGTCGACTAATTTCTGAAAAACTGAGTGTAGCATTGGGAGCAGCGTCTGATGTTTTCCTGTCTAGCCGGCTTGCTGCCTAGAACGAACACTCCGTGAGTGGGGTGATCCACAGGGAGTAGCTCTAACCTCCAAAGTGCCTGGCCAGGGGCAGGACATTAGCACAGCAAGGGAGGGGTGTGGCAGTGACATCACAAAGGCCTTTTGCAGGACCTCAGCCTATTGGTCAAAGGTGGTGGGGAGGTGGTGACCTCACAGAGAGATGCTGACATCAGCCAGGCAGGACAGGGACGAGGGGCCAGGGAAACCTCAGAGACCCCTGTGGCTTTGCTTCAGCAACTCTCCTTCTCCAGGTCTCTCTTTGAGGACTGAAAGAGTATTTGGGTTCATGGACGTGAGCGCCAGGAGGAACCTCTTTCGAGTTTTGTCCTTCCCTTTTAGTGATTTTACTAGAAAACAGCCATCCCTGTTTAGAAGGTAAGAGCCTCCTCGAGGTTTGAAACCTGTTCAGTCTGATCCATCTGGTGACAGTTGAATTCTAGGCATGGAAAACATGAGCTTAAGGAGGCAGAATTTTATTGCACACCTGGGATTTTGTCCCATAGAATCACTGGGGACATTAGGGTTTGTCCTTTTCATTTCACCTTTTCCTCCATCAATCCCTTCCTCCTTTCTCTTCATCTCTTGCTTCTTTTGTCCTTTCACCTGTTCCCCTCCCAACACCAGGAGTGAGGTGTGTGTGTGTGTGTGTGTGTGTGTTGCGGGGGAGTGCTCGGCAGCTCCCACTCTGGGAGGTCCACCCAAAATGTGGGGCTGAAATAGTGCTCGGGCAGTGATCCCCACCGGTGACCTGGGCCATCCTTTGGGCTCTCTGGTGAGAACCCTCAGCCTCCCGTCCTCAGTCTCTACCCTGATTGGCTGAGCAGGGGGTTATTGACATGGATGAGACTCAGGTCCTTGTTGTTCTCTTTTAAGACCAAGGAAATAAGTCATAACCTGTTATATGTTTGACAAATTTTGCTGCTTCTCTGCATTAATGGTCTCTGAGCAGTTCATGATTCTCTCTAACATTGCAGTTCTCCTCAAATACTTGCTGAATAATTACTGTGCACTGTTGTTGGTCTGGAGCTCATCTGAGAGCACTTTATTCAGGTCATTCAATGTCTGAAATTCAAGACCTGATGGTTAGTTTGAAAATCAGGGCTCTTGTGTCCTACTCCCAACTCTTCCACTGACTGGCTGTGTGACCTAAGACAAGTCAATTCTCCTTTCTCAGCCTTAGCATCTCCCTCTTTCAAGTAGGGAAACTAATGATCCGCTCCTACCAGGGCCGGCTCCAGGCCCCAACATCCAAGCACATGCTTGGGGCGGCATGCCGCAGGGGGCGCTCCACTGGTTGGTGGGAGGGCGGCAGGTGGCTCCGGTGGACCTCCCGCAGGCGTGCCTGCGGATGCTCCACCGGAGCCGCGGGACCAGCGGACCCTCCGCAGGCACGTCTGCAGGAGGTCCACCAGAGCCATGGGACCGGCGACTGCCAGAGCGCCCCCCGCGGAGTGCTGCCATGCTTGGGGCGGCGAAATTCCTAGAGCCACCCCTGGCTCCTACCTACCTCACGGTAGGTGGAGGCAGGGCTGGCTCTAGGTTTTTTGCCTCCCCAAGCAAAAAAAATTTTGTCTGCCCCCCCCCCCATCCCCTTGCTGCCTGAGCCCTGGGCTCTCCCCTCCCCACACCTGCACCCCCTGCCTCCCCAGCTCTGGGTCTCCCACCACTCGCACCCCCCTGCCAACCCAGCCCTGGGCTCTACCCCCTGACCCTCACGTCCCTGCCAAGCCAGCCCTGGACTCTCCCCCACACACACCCTGTGCTGCCCCAGCTCTCGACTCTCCCCATCCCCCCTACCAGTGCTCCCCCACCCACACACCCCCTGCTGCCCCAGCCCTGGGCTCTACCCCCCACCTGCACCCTCCTTCCGCCCCAGCCCTGGGTCACTGGTAACTTGCTCCCAGTTTAATAGAATAGAAAAAAGAGGGGATTGAATGTGTAACAGGGAGTTTGGTAAATCTTGGTTATTTTAGTTTTGCAACAGGCTCCTGTCCACCCCCAGTAGAGTTTTCAGTCCCAATGGCAACTTACTTACCAAATGTAATACAGACTAGTCCATGCCTCCCAAGTGGATGTGGTTCTTGTTCTTCTGCACATTGTAGCCCATGGAGGCCAAGGACCTGCAAATGTCTCTTCATGTGCCTTTGTTTCATTGATGAAAACATAATCTAGACACTTAGAGGACTGGAACTGATTTCATCGGAGGGACATGTTTGCTAGATTTTTATGCATTTGCAGAGGAAAGTGTTGAGTGTTTCCATCCATTTCAGGCATCGCTAGTCAGTGCAGCTCCTGAATATAATGGAAATGGATATGCAAATATTTTTGTTGAAGTGCCAGGCATTTAAGGGGGTACTTAAATTTGAACCAAGGAGCACTTGAGCTGCAGTCAAACACTCTACCACAGAGCTATACCCACTGACAATCACGTTGGCAAGTCAGTGATCTTAAGGATCTTGAAACCTGAGAGTGGAGTTCGTTTCTTCCACACCAGTGTTGCTGTCTGTGCATTCCGGAGCTATGGGGTGAGTGGGGAAGGCCCACAACTAGCTTGTCAGTATCAACAAAGGAGCAGCCGACATCAGGACCAACAAGACGTGTTTGTGGCCCATTAAGAAGAATCCACTCTCCCAGAGACTTCTCGGCGAGGGCACGGTACACAATGGGGGCTACCTACCCGCCACGTCCCAGCAAGAGTCTTTCTAGTCCCACTTCAGTGTTACCCAATTTCTAATCAGTCTTTGGCCCAGATTCCCTCCCTGAGCGGCACCAGCACATACCTGGGCCACCTGCTAGTGTTAAATCTGCCTTGAGCTGGGACCCAGCTTGGCAAAGAACCTGCAGCCCCCTCTGTGCTGGGGAGTGAGAGCAGCCCTGGCCCTGGGCAGGGCAGCCCTGAGGGAATGAACCCAATGTGCCCGTGAGGCCCTGATCCAGAACCTCTGCCAGGCAGCTTGTGCTGCTCGGGCGTCTCTAGTCTCCGGCGAGGATTCAAAGCTTCTCTGCTCCAGGGGAACCCCTGGGGGAGGGAGGCAGGGCTCCTGCAGGATAAATCTTCCTGCCCGCAGAGCCCCGGTCCCCTCCTCATGGGCACAGGGCATTGCACACGGCACCCACCACATGCACACACCCCTTTGTGGGGAGAATCAGCTCTGGGATATTGGGGTCAAACCCTTCCCACCTCCTCGCTGCAAACCTTCTCCTGGCTTCAGTGCGGGAATGGGGGCGTGAGGGGCTAGTGCGGTAACAGCAGCAGCGTGGCCGTGGGGCTCGGCCGGTGGCTGGGGCCAGTCGCCTGAGCATGAACCCAGCCGACCCCAGGAGATGGACCCGGGTCACCAGCCCAACCCACCATGCGGCTGCTGCCGCTGCCCCGTTAGTGCGCGAGCTCCCACAGACCACGCTGGGGAGAGCCCCCAGCTGCAGGAGAGATGCCCCTGAGTGCCTGGCAGGGCCCAGCTCCTGGCTGACCTGCACTGCTGGGGGTCAGGGAGCTGGGTGACAGGGGGGCGTTGGCTCTGGGGTGGGACTGTCACTTCCCCCCCTGCCAAGCCAACAGGATCACAGCAAAGGAAACCAGCTTGGCCGGCAGGGGAAGAGTTCAGTCCAGGGCCTGGTGCATTCTGGGAGCAGGGCCGGTGCAGCAGGGCCAGCTCCAGACCCCAGCGTGCCAATCACGTGCATGGGGCAGCATTTTGCCGGCAGGGCGGCAGGCGGCTCCGGCGGACCTTCCGCAGTCATGCCTGCGGAATCTCCACCAGAGCTGCTGGACCAGCGGACCCTCTGCAGGCACGTCTGCAAGAGGTCCCCCGGAGCCGTGGGACTGGCGACCGCCAGAGTGCCCCCTGCGGCATGCCGCCCTGCTTGGGGCAGCCAGATTCCTAGAGCCGCCCCTGCAGTGCAGAGAAAGGGCAGATACGGGGCAGCTCTGAACACTCCACGCAGAACTGCCTGTCCTGTCCCGCAGCCCCTGTTACAGGGGGCTTTTAGCCATAGTTTAATCAGGCCAATAAATTGAAACAAACCCCTGTTAAGTCATTGCTCAGCCCGAGTCCTTCACCCACATTCCTTAGGGCATTGGGTGTTTCATTTCCCGCCTCAATTTCACACAGAGACACAATTTCCTTTGCACAGATCCATGAACAGCAAAACCACCCTGTGTCTCTGGTCTGAGCCAGGACGTTCGATTCCAGTGAACCCTTCTCTCCTGCAATGCGATGGTCAGACAGAGGGGACGTCAGTGATGAGCTCCAGCCGGTTCGCAGCGGTTCGCGTGAACTGGTTGTTAAATTTAGAAGCCTTTTTAGAACCAGTTGTTCCAGGACAACCGATTCTAAAAAGCTTTTAAATTTAACAAAGGCTCGGGCAGCTGTCTGCCTGGCCCCAGCTCACCTCCCCCTCTCCCCTGAATGCTCCGCCCTCCTTCTCCTCCCCTTCCCCTGCTTCCCGCCAATCAAATGTTCAAGGGAAGCCTGAAAAAAGGAGCAGGCAGGTAAGCCAGGCGTGTGGGGGAGGGGGCGGGATGGCTCCTCCTTGCCCTGGCTGAGCGCCCCAGCCCAGCACCCCCGGCTCAGGCTGGTCCCGCCTGTGCGGCTTGGACCCAGCCCAGCTCAGGCCCCGCGGCTGCGGCTCCGGTGCCAGCCCGGGCCGGGGAGTCGGGCCCCGCGTCTGCGGATCCGGCTCTGGTGCCGGCCCGGCCCGGGGAGTCGGGCCCCGCGGCTGCGGCTCCGGTCCCAGTGCCGGCCTGGCCCGGGGAGTCAGGCCCCGCGGCTGCGTCTCCGGCGCTGGTCCCGGTGTCAGCCCGGCCCGGGGAGTCGGGCCCCATGGCTGCGGCTGCGGCGCCGGTCCCGGTGTCGGCCCGGCCCGGGGAGTTGGGCCCTGCGGCTGCGGTGCCGGTCCCGGTGTCGGCCCGTCCCAGGGAGTCGGTCCCCACGGCTGCAACTCCGGTCCCGGTGCCAGCCCGGCCCGGGGAGTTGGGCCCTGCGGCTGTGGCTTCGGCTCCGGTGTCGGCCCGGCCCGGGGAGTCGGGCCCCGCGGCTGTGGCTCCGGCTCCGGTTCCGGTGCCGGCCCGGTCCGGGGAGTCGGGCCCCGTGGCTGCGGCTCCGGCTCCGGCTCCGGTCCCGGTGTCGGCCCGGCCCGGGGAGTCGGGCCCCCCGGCTGCAACTCCGGTCCCGGTGCCAGCCCGGCCCGGGGAGTCGGGCCCTGCGGCTGTGGCTCCGGCTCCGGTGTCGGCCTGGCCCGGGAAGTCGGGCCCCGCGGCTGCAACTCCGGTCCCGGTGCCAGCCCGTCCCGGGGAGTCGGGCCCTGCGGCTGTGGCTCCGGCTCCGGTGTCGGCCCGGCCCGGGAAGTCGGGCCCCGTGGCTGCGGCTCCGGCGCCGGTCCCGGTGTCAGCCCGGCCCGGGGAGTCGGGCCCCATGGCTGCGGCTCCCGCCCCGGTGTCGGCCCGGCCTGGGGAGTCGGGCCCCATGGCTGCGGCTCCAGCCCCGGTGTCGGCCCGGCCCGGGGAGTCGGGCCCCATGGCTGCGGCTCTGGCGCTGGTCCCGGTGTTGGCCCGGTCCGGGGAGTCGGGCCCCATGGCTGCGGCTCCGACCCTGGCCCCGACCCCGGCAGGGGTAAGAGGCCAGGGCCAGGGCCGGGACTGGGGCGGGGGAGGAGGGGTTGGATCGGGCAGAGGTTCTGGGGGGGCAGACAGGGGATGGGGAAGGGGGGGTTGGGTAGACGCCGCGTGGGAGTTCCTGGGGTCTGTTGGGATGGTGGTGGATGGAGTCGGGGCAGTCAGGGGACAGGGAGCAGGGCAAGTTTGGCAGGGGGTGGGGTCCTGGGGGGGAGTTAGGGTTGGGGGTCTTGGGAAGGAGTGGTCAGGGGACAAGGAGCAGGGCAGGGGGGGTTATGGGTTGTGGTTTCTGAGGGGGGGCAGGACATGGGTGGGGGGTGTACTCACTGGGCGGTTCCGTACCGGGTCTTTGGTGGTGGGTCCTTCAGCCGCCGCCGAAGACCCAGTAGGGAACCGGTTCCTAAGATTTTGGCAGCTCATCACTGGGGGACGTGGCACCTGCATCCCTGCCAGGGAGATATTGGCTCGGCTCTTTCTTTCTGCTGCTGTTGTTAGTCCATGTAACATCAAGGATGTAATGCAAGGCTGAGTTCACGCACCAGCCCCCTGAAAAAATTTCAGTTCCCCAGAGAAATCCTGCCCCCTGCTATTGGAACAATGTGCTGGAGAGTTGAATGGGAAAGGAACTGTCTGAATTGTCAGAGTGGGGAATGAACAACAATCTACAGCAATGTCATTAACACAAACACACTCTCATCCTGCTCCAGCTGGAAGGGAAATGGGCAGGAATTCTCACTGTTCACCCAACGACACACTTACACTGATGTGCAGCCGTGAGTGTGCTGGGGAAGCTGGTCTAGGTAAACAATTTGAAGTGACAATTCAGTGAGAACGGAGTTATTGTGTAGTGCAGCAGCTGTACACTGAGTGGTTAAGGTGATGGGCTAGAAATCCATCGCGGTCTCCCTGCGCAGGTTCAAATCCTGCCAACTATGCAAGCACTGCACTGTTGTTATTATTACTGTAGTCTTAGTGCCTGAGCATCCAGAGTGCAAACTGGAGCCAGATCTGTGGACACTTAAAATGCTGCTGTGGCACTGCTATAGCACTTTGTAGTAGACAGTGACTGGAGAGGTTTTCCCATCCATGTAATAGCTACATGGACAGAACAATTCTTCCTTTTATTTAGCACTATCTAACCAGGGCTTAGGTCACCTTAACTCTATGGGTTTGGGGTGTGGGTTTTTCACACCCTGAGAGTCATTGCTCTGCCAGTGAAGTGCCCAGCGTACACCTGCCCTTATATCCCTCTTGGTATTTCAATGCAGGCACTGACCTGTGAGAGGAAAACATCAGCTCACAAACACAGAGACTGAATTCCCCACATTTAATCTCGCTGCACTTTCCAGAAAGTCACAAAATTCAATTCATTCTTGCTAGGCCAGAGAAAAAATAAGTGACACTAAGTTTTTGGCTTGGGTAAATAAAATTAAGTGTTTAATTAATATAGTAAAAATCTGTCCTGATTCCTCTAACTAACACCACAGCGTGAAATAGGAACAGAGACAAATCTTGTCAGTGACAACTAATTTCGCAACTGATTTTCCCATTATTAATTTCCACGCTGCCCCCATTGGAGGTCTGGGCATCTCCAGTGTCATTGCTCTGCATTCACCTTCCCCTTAGAATTGTTCTCGGACATTCGCCTTCCTCTGCAGCATGGGGCTCGGGTCACTTGCTGGAGGATTCCCTGCACCTTGAGGTCTTTAAGCCACGATTTGAGGACTTCAGTAACTCAGACATAGGTAAGGGGTTTGTTACAGGAGTGGGTGGGTGAGATTCTGTGGCCTGCATTGTGCAGGAGGTCAGAATAGATGATTATAATGGTCCCTTCTGACCTTAAGTCTGTGAATCTATTAATCTTTTCCCAAATTTGGAAAATTGTGCAGTTCAGAATGTGAATAGTGACCTCGTCTCCTTCCTGCACCTGCTCTACATTGCTCCACAGCAGTTTCTCCACCTGCAGAGTCACCCCAGCACTGCAGTGCAGCCGCCCAGGGGTCAGCAGGGGCCCCTGGCAAGGACAGTGGGTGCAGCTAACAGCCCGGTGTGCCTGGCAGTGAGGCAGCTGTAAAAAAGCAACCCCCCCGCCCAGAAGTACAGAGACTGAATTCCCCAACTTTAACATCATGACCCCCTGTAGAAAGCCACACGTGTCAGTTGTAGTTTCACAGGGAGATGCAAAAATCAAGTGACACCAATTTTCAAGTTGAGTAAATAAAGTTGAGCAGATAGTTATTAACCTCACAAAAATACACTAAAGATCCCTCAACATAACACCTGAAGGTGAAATATGAACAGAGACAAACCTTGTCAGCAAAGGCTCATTTCCCAAACGATCCTCAAAATGTTACTAATTCCCACCCCTCCTCCACTGGAGCTCTGTGCAGTGTAACTGTTCTGCAGGCAGCTTCCCATTAAATGCTGTTATGGGACATTCCCAGACCTGGAAATGTACCAACGACAGAATTTGAAGAGCAAACCTGGCTCCCCGCACCAGGCGGGATTTGAGTGTTTTGTCCCTGTCACTTAGTGTTTGTCAATAGTACAGACGCCCTGGGCAGGACTCCAGGCTCTGCTTGAGGGATCCTGGCACAGGGGCTGGCGGGGGAGAAAGGATTGTAGATTTTGACCTGAATTCTGGAAAGGAGGTAATAATTGAAGGGGCATTTTTAACTCCTCCCCTCCTCAGGGTCCCCTGGGCTGGAATTCTACCTTCCACAAGGCCAAACAAGGGGGTGATGCCATTCGACTAATGAAAACCAGTGCTCCAGGTGAGGTTTGAACTCACAACCTCAGCATAGCTCCTGTCAGCACTGCCTTATAAGTACTGTGCGCTAACCAATTGCACCACTGGAGCACCTGTTAGCTATAATTCTCCAAGACCCCTAGGTTGATACAGGCGAGAGGTGACCCCAAAACATTCTCAGTGGAGCTGAGAGCAGGTAGCGACAAGTGTTGGTACTTGGTGGGGTGGATTCTTCTTAAGGGTTCCAGGCCCCATTTGACTCTTTTGTTCTTCCCTGTGTAATAACAGAGCTGGTTAAGACTCAATGGAGAGTCTTGCTGCAGACCAACAGAACTGAAATCACTGAGAACCAGCTCTAAGCATTAGTCCTGCTTTGGGACAGCGTCTCTCATGCAAGAAACTGCCCAGTCTGCGCTAGCAGTGAGGCTCCCTCACTAACAGCTGAAATCAGGGAGAGCTGTGTGACGTGCAGGGCCCCAGGGGTGCCTGAACAGGGGGAACAACACCCCAGGGCTTTTAAACATGGGAGGGCTCTGCCTTGCCACTTCGTAATGACCGTAAGGGCGAGTGAGGGCGGGGAGGGGGCGGAGAGCAGTGAGCGGGAGGAGGGGTTTTTGCGGGAGGAGGCAGCGTAGGAGCGGGGCCTTGGGGAGAAGGGGGGCAGGGGCGTGGCCTCGAGTGGAATGGGTGGGGCTACTGTTTGGGCTCTGGTGGCTGCTACTTTTAGGGAGCCTGTTCTGCTTTTGGTGGGACCACAAGACGTCCCAGAGCAGAGAGGGTGGCCAGCAGAGCGGTGACAGGGTGGAACGGCAAGTGGCCGGCAATGTGGCCAGACAGCGGAGGGAGAAAGGGGCTTTCCCCCCGGGAGGTGAGAGGTGAACTCTGGGTTTTCACTGACCCAGGACAGCAGCTGGGGGTGAGGTGCAGTGAAGGGAGGGGCACATCCAAAGAGCTTCTGGTGTCTGGATTTAGGAGCCCGAGGCAAAAGGCCACTGCCCAGCGCACTGTGGGGTGGGTGGTTTGCTCATAGTGTTGTGTTATGAATCCTGATTGTGGTGTTTTCCCAAGTTAATACAAGGTGATTTTCCTCCTTTTTCTTAAAGTTTCTTTTCTACACTCAGTGCGTGTGAGTGGGGAAAGTATCGCCTCTTAGAGGCACCCAGTGGCCAGGGTTAGTTTCCCCAGGTTACTGGGTGGGGGCTTAGGCAGATTGTGTGTTGTATTGTTGAAGAGGAGCCTCAAGCACCCAGACAGGGAATTGTAACTTCAACCTTCAGAGTAAGAGCCAGAGGTGCTGCCAGCTGAGCTAGCCAGGCCGCCTAAACGTATTAACCCCTTTCACCGCAAAAGCAAACGCTGGGTACTTCTGTGCTTCTCAGCAGCAGGGAAAAAGCCTCTTGTGGGAAATATCTCCTGCCCCACAGCCAAAAGGATCCTCTTGAGTGGGAACGGTCAGAGGACCCACTCGGGGGCTGGCCCTGCTTTCCAACCACCTTGTGATGCCGGCCGCAGAACGAATGCTGGTCTGTGGGTGGCCTTCAGTGGGGGTTCGGCATGCCAGGGAGCAGAGAGCAGGCTGGCCGGGTGTCTCTGTGGCTGTCTGCTGGCCACGCATAGGCATGGTTCTCCCCTCCTCTTGCCCTGCCCTCGATTGCTCTGTAGCTTTGAAGCCTTCCCTTGGAGCTGTCAGCACCAGCCACCTCTGTTCTAGGTGCCCAGAGGAGGAGAGGTGCTGGGCTCCAGCCTGGGACGCTTCCTCCCTCCTGCCTTTCCCTGACTGTGAAGCCTGGCCCTGGCCCTCCTTCCTTTAAATGCCATGTGGGCAAGAGGAAGAGTGTGGTAGCTGCAGGGACCAAAGTTGTGGACATCAGGTGAAGCAGCGAGAAACAACCATATAGTCAACCTGCAGGAATCTCTAGCCTGACTGTTAAGTTCTAGGACCCCAACCTATAGCGGCCAGTCCATTGAACCAGCCAGACCAAAGACCTATCTGCAGTGGGCATCAGTCACCCAGCAGGAGGGAAAAACTCACTCTAGTTCACCCTGAGAGAAGGTAGCCAAGCACATTGAGCTCTAGGGCTTTTCAGCAAAATCACGTATCACCAGGAGGTCCCATTGAGATTTGAACTCAGATTCCTGGATTTAAAGGCCTGGGAGCTGCCCATTACACCATGGGACCTGCTCCTGTTTCATTTGCTAGACCCCTGTAACTCTCAGCTGGCTGGTTTGCACTCTGCACTTATTGCTTCCCACCAGCGGCTTCCTCTCGCAGGACTCTCTCTCCTCCTCCAGCGACTGTGGTCCTGAACTACCGGATCCGCGGGTCCTGCCCTGAGTCCCTGCATCCCCCTGCTTTGTCTCTGCTCCCTGCAGGCTGCAAAAATGTCAGGGGAGGCCGCCCCTCCCTTCACTCGGTGCTCCCGCTCATATCGGCCAGCTGCAGCCTCATCTCCTGGAACTCGGGCAGCTGTCGCTTGATCCGGTCGTACAGTCACACGCTGACTGGCTCCCCTGCCTGGATGCTCTTGTGGAAATCCCACAGGCGACGCTGCAGGACTTGGAACCACTGGTTTCTTTAATGTTGTGGTGTTTCCCCAGCCGCCGGAACAAAGCAGCCAACTCCTCCCTGACTGACTCCCATCAATCCCCCTGGTTGCCATAGGACCCTCTGATGCTTTCCCATTCTGCCAACACCGCCAGGCCTCGCCCCCCTGCTCCTTTATCTTGCAAGCTCTGGATGTTCAGCTTCCAATGTCCTCTGCCCTGGGTCAGGGAATTGCCCACATTGAGCACACGGTGAGAGCTGCGTGATCCGAACAGTCCATTGGCACCACCCAGCACTGGGCTGTCGACGTGCTCTCCTTCACATAAATCCGGTCAGTGCGACCCCTGGCCTGTCCCCGCAGAAAGGTGTATCCCCTCTGCGGCTGCTGTGAGCTCGGGTCAGAGGAATAGGAGGCTACTGCCCGCCCTCCACTGGTTCCATTACAGAGAAACACGTCCTCTAAGCCGACCTCGCTACAGACCTGCGCCAGGTAGTGCTCATCATAGAAGAGTTTCCTCTGACGGTCAGGAAAACAGGACCAGCAGTCCTCAGGCCGGCTGCAACAATTGAAATCCCCCCCACCGAGACAGCTCCCATCCCTTATTGTTAAAGGTCAGACCAGCCAACTATGGGCAGAAGCCCACAGTATCTTTTCCTACTGCAGAGCCCAAGATCAGGGACTTACCTTGTTCCCAGGTACCACTGTGCTCCCAGAAAACAAGCCACCACTGCACAAAAAGGTATGAAAGAGCCTGTCAAAGCTTGGGCTTGAAGCAGGGACCTTTAGACTTTCAGTCTAATGCTCTCCCAACTGAGCTACTTTAGCAATTGCATGGAAGTATTTTGGCCTCCTGCTTTTCTGCCTGGGAGGTTTTTGCAGCGGTTGCACACAAAAAGGACGTCATTGGGAGCGGCCCATGAAGACAAGACTCGCTTTTGCCTGCCTTGCTCAGCTTGACTTGCTGCCTCACCCCGTTCCTGCCCTAGTGCCCGGGTTGACCTGGCGGTGGAAGGGGACGGGGGGCCAGTGGCGCGGGGAGGAGGTTGAGCTGGACCCTGAGCTAGACTAGACCCTGGCAGTGAGAGTCTGGCCACCACTTGCCGCCCCACCCTGTTGTCCTGGCTTCCCCCACTGGGCGTCATTTCGGGAGGGAAGTGGGGCTTCTGCCTCCCCTCCCCGATTTTCACACCGCAGAGGAGTGTGAACAGGAAAACGAACGGCTGGTCCACACCCCCACCGGAGGAACCCGACGTAGCCTCAGGATTAAGAGCAAAGGACTCAGGCTGAGAACTGATATAACTCCACTCATCTGGGATTTAATAATTGGTTTTCCATGGGACAGGGCCAGATCCAGCGTTTTTCCTGCCCCAAGCAGCAAAAAAAAACCAGAATCCACAATCGATGGCAGCTCTACTTTTTTTGGCAGCAAGTCTTTCCCTCCGAGAGGGACTGAGTGGGCCAAATTGCCGCTGAAGAGCCGGACGTGGCTACCCTCTCCGTTGGCTGCCCCAGGCACCTCCTTGCTGTGCTGGCAGCACCACATGATGTAGCAGGTGATACGTAACCCAGGTGGGGACATGACCCTATACACCTCATTCAAAGGGCCTCTGCCATGTGCGGATTCTCTGATGTTCAGAAAGGGATGAGTGAGTGTGGAAAATGCTTCACTAACACCTCAGCTCTTTCTAAACCTCAGAGAATCCACACAGGGAGTGGCCCTATGAACGCCCTGTGGGAAAAGCTTCTCTTGGCACTCAGCCCATGTGAGCCATCAGAGAATCTGCCAGGGAGACCAACACCATAAACACCCCTAGGGCTCGCCAGATTTTTTTTCTTTAATATTTTTTCCTGATTCCCAGACAGTAGCTTTTAAAGCTGTTTGAACTGCTTGCAGCACCGTTATCCCTCAGTCTGACCAGATGAGTGGCCCATTTTTGCCTTTTGCAGTTTGCCCTGTTTTGAGGTGGGCCCATTTGTCCCTCTTCTGGCCTTTGTTCTGTTTCCCAGGCAAATTGGTCACCTGGCCTCCACCTCTCTCTTTGTTCTCTGAAAGACATAAATCCACACCGTGTAGAGGTCAAGCAGAGGAGTTTATTACACACAGCGCTGGCGGAGTGTCACCTGGCTTATTAGGCTCAGAGGCACTGTCAATCAATTGATTACAATAGAACATATAGGTGATGGGGAAGGCAGTGCCACACCCCGGGATAGGTTTTGCAGCAAGATAAGATAGCACAGTAGCCAATGGTTAACAGGTTATATAATATCTGTGCCCATGGTCTCAAGTTAGCAAGTTAACATTTAATGAATACTTTGATAAAATGTTAGTAGTATAAAATATCTATGTTGAATTCTGATTTGGGGTCCATAGGAATGGAGCAACTCCTTTGATTGTCCACCAGGTACATTCCTAGGGGTTAAAGCAAAGAAACAGTGAAAGTATATGGCAATAAAGATTGTTTTCTGTGTGTCTTAAGGCAGGCATTGGTTCCTGGGAAGGGAGGGGCAAGGATGCCATATCTTATACTGACGTGCCAACTTTTCATAAACTCAAGGTTCTCTCTGTGGGAAGAACGTCTCCCTACAGAAGAGACTAACACAATAGGAACAGGGATTCTTTGTTCAATCTGCAACTCTGAATAAGACACAATTATTTAGTTCTTAGCTCCAACACCTGGCAATTTGCTGACCAGGCCTATCTTAGCAAGCAAGGCTTTCTGTTTACCCCAGCTTTCTCTTAGCTGATCACGATTTGCTAGGCCTCTGGTCCCTTGACCATACTCTGGACTTTGGGTCTGGAAAAGAACTGGCAAAATCCATACACCAGGTTATTTAAAATGCACATGGATTTTAACCCTTCACATACAGTAATGGCAAAGTTCTTGGTTCAGGCTTGTAGCAGTGATGGAATAAACTGCAGGTTGAAATGAAGTCTCTGGAGTACATCCACAGCTGGGATGGGTCATTCAGTCCTTTGTACAGAGCTTCAGTTTGTAGCAAAGTCCCTCCAGAGGTATGAAGCAGGATTGAAGACAAGATGGAGACGAGGCATCAGCCTTTTATAGTCTCTTGTCATGTGGTTTTTGCCTTCTTTGTCCCAAGGACACTCTATCAAGCATGTGGCATAGAAAAACCCTAAAGTTCTGTCCATAGGCAGGTCCCTGCTTACCTTGCTGAGGCACAAGGCGTATCTGCCTTCTCTCAATGGGTCAATTGTACAGCTGATGGTCCTTAATGAGCCATCAAACAGGCTAGACAGAACTGACACCAACTTGTCTGGGGTGTTTCCTGGAAGCAGAGCACAAGTTTGAAATACGGGCAGCATAGAGCCAATATTCATAACGTCAACTACAAAAATGATACACATCTAGAGATAGCATCATTATAAACAGCCAATCAGAACCTCTCCATAGACCCCTTACACGACAACCTTTCTACCATATTGGCTGCAAATATAGAACAGTGGTCACAACAATGATCTATACAGTTATAGGTTATGTCAATAACATCACAGGAGGTGACACGGCATCAGTGAGACTGATACTGGAATACTGCCTCCAGTTTTGGTGTCCTCATTTGAAAAAGATGTTGTGAAATTGGAGCTGGGGCAGCAAAGAGCCACCTGTTTAGCTTATCAAAAGAAGATTGAAAGGTGACTTCAATGAAGTGTTGAAGTGCCCTAATGGAGAGAAAAGATTGGGTATTAAAGGGCTCTTTAATCGAGCAGAGAAAGGCATAACAAGACCCAATGGCTGGAAGGTGAAAAGAGACAAATTCATATTACAATTAAGGCACAAATATTCACCAGCGAGGATGATTCACCACAGGAACAAGCTCCCAAGGAAAGTGGTGGATTCTCCATCTCCTGAAGTCATTTAATGAAGACTAGATGCCTTTCTGGAATGTGTTTGCCCCAGAAGTAGCTATTGTGTCAGACAGGAGGCCTGTGATATGCAGGGGGTCAGATTAGATGCTCTAATGGTCTCTTCTGGCCATAAAGTCGACTAATTTCTGAAAAATTGAGTGTAGCATTGGGAGCAGCGTCTGATGTTTTCCTGTCTAGCCGGCTTGCTTCCTAGAACAAACGCTCCTTGAGTGGGGTGATCCACAGGGAGTAGCTCAAACCTCCAAAGTGCCTGGCCAGGGGCAGGACATTAGCACAGCAAGGGAGGGGTGTGGCAGTGACATCACAAAGGCCTTTTGCAGGACCTCAGACTATTGGTCGAAGGTGGTGTGGAGGTGGTGACCTCACAGAGAGATGCTGACATCAGCCAGGCAGGACCGGGGCGAGGGGCCAGGGAAACCTCAGAGACCCCTGTGGCTTTGCTTCAGCAAGTCTCCTTCTCCAGGTCTCTCTTTGAGGACTGAGAGAGTATTCGGGTTCACGTACGTGAGCGCCAGGAGGAACCTCTTTCTAGTTTTCTCCTTCCCTTTTCCTTATTTTACTAGAAAACAGCCTCCCTGTTTAGAAGGTAAGAGCCTCCTTGAGGTTTGAAACCTGTTCAGTCTGATCCATCAGGTGACAGCTGAATTCTAGGCATGGAAAACACGAGCTTAAGGAGGCAGAATTTTATTCCGCACCTGGGATTTTGTCCCTTAGAATCACTGGGGACATTAGGGTTTGTCTTTTTTGTTTCACCTTTTCCTCCATCCATCCCTCCCTCCTTTCTCTTTGTCTCTTGCTTCTTTTGTCCTTTCACCTGTTCCCCTCCCAACACCAGGAGGGGTGTGTTTGTGTGTGTTGCGGGGGAGCAGTGTGGTTTTTCCCCGTGTAGCCAGCACCAGACCTAGCACCACCCCCAGCTCTGCCCCCTTCCTGCCACTGCGACCCCATCTCACCTCCTGACCCTGGCTGGGCGCCCCCGGCCCCTCGTAGTAGGGGGCTGTGCAGGGGGGTCTCCTTGCAACCATGAGTGGGTGTCTGGTGGGTGCTGTCACCTCCGCCAGAGACCCCCAAGAGACTCACTAGCTTCCTCCTCATGCAGGGAGGGGCTCCTACTTTCTGACTTGGGGGGGGGGGGAGATTCTGTGATATCAGAGCCTGTGGGGGGAGGGGATCGAATCATAGTCTGGAGTGGCAGGGCAACCCCCTTCCCCAGTCAGATTCCACTAGGGGGCTGGGCTGGGATCTGTAGGGAGGGAGACACAGGAAAAAACAGCCACCACTATGGAACCCAGGAGTCCTGGCTCCCAGTCCCCCTGCTCTCATCTCTAGTGCCCCCTCCACTCCCAGAACCAGGGATAGAACCCAGAGGTCCTGGTGCCCAGCCCCCTCCCTGCTCTGACTACTCAACCCCACTCCCCTTTTAGGCTCACTGCCTCTTCTATCCACCCAGCCCCGGGTTGGGTAACAAAGGGGCAGCACAGGACTCTGGGCCGTGTCACAACCCGGCCCCAGCCCCTCGCTCCCACAAGCTGGTGAGTTGGGTAACTGCCGAGGGATTGCACAAGAGAGTCAGAGCCAGGGAGAGAACCCAGGAGTCCTGGCTCTCCCCCTGACACACACGCTAACCACTGGACCCCACTCCCCTCCCAGGGCTGGAGATAGAACCCAGGAATTCTGATCACCAACCCCCCTCCCCTGCTCTGACCACTAGACCTCACACTCCCCTTTTAGATTTTAGTCCCGCTGCCTCTTCTATCCACCCACCCCACCTGTCCATCCCTTTGCTGCAGGTTTCTGGGGTGTTACCCCTGCTCTGCACTCCCCCAGTGCAGCCCAAGGCCTTTCTTCCCCCCAATCACACATCCTCTCCCCCCTCATGCTGGATCATCTGCTTGGCTCCCCACTGCCTCTTGAGGCACGCTGTGCGGTGTGGCTGGGGATTGTGAAATGGCCTAGCACCAGGCAACGCAGAACGTAAACCACAGGCCCTGCCCTGCCCAGCCCTACCCCACCGCACTGGAGCTGCCTTCCAGGTGCATTGGAGCCCAGCGCCCTGCACCTGTTCCCTCCTGTCCCACAAGGGGTGAGCTGCAGTCCCCACCATGCTCTGCAGAGGGGAGAAGGGTCAAGCCAACCAGCCCATTTAGGATGGGGGAATCAACACCCTTTTTTCTGCACAGCCACTGACCATCAGCAGGATTCCTCCTCTTCCTCCCTTCTGTGCCTCATGTGACTAAATCTCCACACCTAGACAGCCGGTCCATCCGCTGCACCTCAATCCCCCATGCCTGAGCCTCCCTGTCAAAACCCTGCACCTGGCTCCATAGAATCAAGTCTCACATCTCGCTGGGAACTTGATTTCTTGTTCCCAGACAGTCTCAGCCCCCCTCAGTAGATGATCTGAGAAACACAGTGTCCGTCTTCTCTAAAGAAGTACTTGGAGAAATTTTTCTTGTGTGACCACGTGGCCTAATGGATAAGGCGTCTGACTTTGGATCAGGCGATTGAGGGTTAGAGTCCCTTGGTGGTTGTGTTTGTGCAGTTTTACCTTTGTGTTGAAAGTCCTGCTCCCTTCAGGGCTGGAACCTCTTCTTGGCCGCTCAGGCCAATGCTCTGGCTTCAGCTAGAGCCCCAGGAAGGAGTTGGGGGTTGGGTGTCACAAAGGCTGGGACATGAGCCCCAGGTGCTTCCAGTCTCGCCTTTGCCCTTCCTGACTTGCCAAAGAAAATGGGCGGCTGCCCGGGCTAGTGTATGGAGCAGTTTCCCTCTTCCAAGTGTGCGCCTGTCCCTGTGCTGGAGGGTACTTGCTACATAGCACCTTGGGAGCCTGGGTGTTTCTCTGCTTCTCGCCAGCTGGGGAAAAGCCTCTTGGGCTCCTGCCCCACTGCAAAAGTGAGCACCTGTAGTACGAACAGTCAGAGGCCCCACCATGGGGGCTGGCCCTGCTTTCCTATTGTTTTTTGATGCTGGCCACAGAGCATCAGCAGCTGCCCCGCATGCTGGGTGGCTGTTGGCCTGCAGTGGGGTTTGGCATGCCAGGGAGCAGGCTGGCCAGGTATCTTTGTGGCTTTCTGCTGGCCACACATAGGCATGGTCCTCCCCTCCTCTTGCCCTGCCCTTAGTTGCTCTGTGGCTTATAACCCTTCCCTTGGAGCTGTCAGCACCAGCCGCCTCTGCTCCAAGTGCCCAGAGGAGGAGAGGTGCTGGGATCCCGCCTGGGACTCTTCCTCCTCCTGACTATGAAGCCTGGCCCTGGCCCTGCTTTTTCTTCAAGCGCCAGGTGGGCAAGAGGAACAGCACAATGGCAAGTGCCAAACTTGTGGGCATCAGGTGAAGCAGTGAGAATCCCAACCCTCAGGTGTCAGTAGCCAGTTCTAGAGCCCTGACCCACTGCAGCCGTCCCACCCAGAGGCCTGACTCCAGTGGGTGTGAGTCACCCAGCAGGAGGGGAAAGATTTGCTCTTGCACAGCTGGAGACAGGGAAGTTGACTGGGTCTGTTGTACAAGAGGGGAAACTGAGGCACACCACCTCATGAATTTCATAAATGACCCGTGAGTGGGGTAATTCACTATCTGACTGTAGAACAAAATAAGGACAGCCTGGAGGGAATTCTTCTGTTTTTCCTGCAATTAGCAAGGAAATTTGTAAAAGGAAGTGGTATTATTATTATTAAGCACTAATCTGTCCCCACCGGGGGTGTGTGTGGAAATTGTTTCTTTTGTTTTTAAGACACTCTACAAGCAAGCTGGTGCCAGCAAAAGACTAACCCATAATACCATGGATCTATGTTTTGTGTTGTTTGTCTGTGGTGTTTGTCTTGTTGTTAGCATTGTTATGTTTCAATGAACAGAAAACCTCATGACGTGGGTGGGGATGGCTTCAAAAGGCTGACCTGGGGGAAGATGTGTATGGAAATTCAAAATGCTCGACTAGGAGGCCAGCACCTGTGTAATAGCTACCATGGTGCCTGGAAGTGAATCGGCAGCTAAGGTGGGCCCCACATGACCTATGGGAATAATGTGAAGGGGATTTGCTCGCTGGGAATCAATGGAGGGGTGTGTAAAATGATGTAAATCCAGAGAAGATGTCTGACTGTGCCCCTCCCTGATGGCCGTGGAGGAGCACACCCAATGGCCCGTGGCAAGGGGTGGACAATTGGGTGTACTGTGCATGAGGTGTTAAGCTGGAAATGTACATATCACTGGGGACACAATTACACCAGCCCCTAACCAAATTCCACACTACACACTGCTCTCTGGGCTTTGGCGCACAGATAGATCTGTGAATCTTCCTGCTGTGAATAATCGAACCAGCGCATACAGCCTGATTCCACACCACGTGGTTAAGTTGGTTTGGACAATAACCCATTTCTCTGTGGACATTCAATGGACTTATGATATGGACAAAAGCATGTAAAACCTGCAGCGGCAGCGTATTGCAGCTGCCAGCAACTGGACATGTTAAGAGCTTGACCCCGTCGAAGGAGGAGAGGAGGTGTTTCGGTGGTGGCCAGGATGTTGGACCATGCAGCAGTGCTCAGGTCTCTCGGTGTTGCTGTGGATTATTACAGCGGCTGGTGTATTGCTAAGTATACTTGTGTTACGTTGCCTATGGAAATAACCGAGAAGTAATGGAGTAAGCCCCTCCCCCCTGTACTAGACAACTTGGACCCAACCTTCCCAGGCCCACTATAGTGGGAAGTCTGGAACACTAATTGGAATGGGTGTGACACACCCGTACGAGAGAAGGTGCAGGGCACTGCACTACGCACAGGGCAGTGGGACAAATGGAATATCAGCACCTTCCACCTTGATGCCTGGCCCGACCAGGAAATGTGTCACCACATGTCCTATGTTTTGCTAAGGGGGTGAATGGGAACAGGGACAGCTCTGTGGCGTCAGGGCTGGGATGAGGACACTGAGGAAAGAAACTGGAATAATTGCTTGCTGGAAGTTCAATCCAGTAAACATCTCATTGTTTGCACCTTGGGACTTTGGGTATTGCTGCTCTGTGTGTATGCAAGAAGGACCCAGTAATGGGAGGGTGAAGGTATAAACCCTCTAACACTAACTAACATCTAACACCCATTTGAACCTCTTCTTTTCACACCATTGCTCATTCTCAGGGGCTGCTTTGTCTCCAGACAGATCCCTTCTCTTTCAGAACAGCCTTGCTCTTTCCCTCTGTTTCACTCACTGAGGTGTGGGAATAAACACGCCCCTTCCCTCTAGTCTCAGACAAACACTAGTATTAACTGTTTGCTACTGATGGGTTTAGAAAGCATTTGTCAAGATGCCATTTCTGGGGGGATTTTTCCCAAGATCCAGTATTTTGTGTTCAAACATCTCCCAGCTTCCTTGGTGAAAGTAAGGCCAAGGTTTCCCTGCAGTATACAGGAAGAAGGCAGTTTTTCACCCCAGATGGGACTTGAACCCACAATCTCTGACTTAGAAAGCCATTGCCTTATCCATTAGGCCACTGGGGCCCTGATAGAAGAATGGAAATTCCATCTCCTAAATGCATATTTCTCATATTAACTTGCATGCCAAATACCCTCTTTCTGCACCTTACAGAAATGTCTGCATCCCCTGGCAGCGAGGCTACTGGGCAGGTCGCTTACAGAGCTGAGCACCACCTTTCTGCCAGCCATCTTTAGAGAAGAAGGTTCTTTCTCCTGACAGCCACACAGCACTGCCTAGCGCCCTGAGAGCCTCCCTCGTGTTCTCCCGCAGCAGCCGCCTGCCGGTGTGGGTGGGAAAAGGGGACCAGGAAGCACTGTGGCCTCATTCCAGGACAGGAGGCCCTCGCCATGCCCAGGCCTGCCTCTTGCCTTCAGCCCAGGCAGCCAGAGGTGCCAGGGAGCTCCCTGGCAGGCAGCCGCCCGCCTCAGCCACCTCTTGCCTCATGGCCTAGGCTCTTGGTGCTCTGCTGGTCACCGGCTCGCTTGAAGGCCCAGAGGGAAAGGAAACAAGCACATCTTTAGCAGAGGATGGTTTTGATCCATCAGTTGCAGGGTTATGGGCCCAGCACGCTTCTGCTGCACCACTCTGCTGGATTTTTGCAAGTAACAGCCAGCACCCAGCCTCCAGCCTCCACACTGCACCTGGTGAGCACTAGTACTCGCAGGCAGGTGCGCAGTCTGCTAGGCAGCAGCCTTGGTAACCGCAGTTTTGTATTCATGTGTCTCTGTGGTGCAATGGGTGAGTGTGTTTGGCTGTTAACCCCCAGTGGGCGCTACCCTTAGCTGCAGGCTGCGGTCTCAGGGGTCAGGGGAATTGATAGTTTGCTGCTAAGAAGGGAGCCAGTGCAGCCCTCTGGTGCTCTGCTCCGAGCATCTGCCTAGCCCAGGCTGTCCGCTGGCCTTAGGTGCTTCCCCATCCATGCTCTGGAGCAGGGGGTCTCATCACAATATTTTTGGTGGCCTCAGAGTGTGGCCATGCCTGCAGATGTGTTTCCTGGAGCCCCCGGCAGGCTGGGTGGTACATGACGCCGATCCCCTGCTGGTAGCACCAGCAAAAACCAGTGCATCTGCCTGCCAGCGTTAGAGTTCGCAAGGTGCTAGTGTGGATGCTGGAGACTGGGTGCTGGGGACTGTGAGTGAGAAGCCAGCAGAGTGGTGCAGCAGAAGTGTGCTAGGCCTGTAACCCAGAGCTTGATAGATCAAAACCATCCTCTGCTTTGCCTGTGCTCAGGGCCAGCTTTAGGAAGTGCGGTGCCCAATTCGAACAGTTTCGACAGGGCCCTGGACAGCCGGTCCTTAGTTTCTGCTTGGTAAAGGCAAGTCGGTGGGGTCCATCCGTCAGAAAAAGAGTCCCAGGCCTTCTTGCTGGGCGCCAGGGTCCAAAAGCAGCGCATTCCCTCCTGGAAAGGGCTGTGTTTCGAATGTCCGTCCAGTGCGCGTTGAAGGGAAGGATCTGCGTGCCTGGGAAGCTGCGTCCCTCCAGAGGCGCTTGAGAAGCCAAAGGGGCCGTGGGTGAGTTTGTGATGAGGTGAGTGTGAAGTGTGGAAGGGGGAGGGTGTCAAGAGGAGGTTTTGAGAGGAAAAAAGGTGCTGCTGAGCTGGTAGGGGAGGGCAAGGTCCCAGGCGGGTGTTGTGTGAGGAGCTGTGTAGGCCCGAAAAGGCATCGTGCTGGGCAAGGGCAAGTGAGGAGGGCCAGGGCTTTTCCCAGGGCTGTTGCTGCGGCCAAAGCCTTTGGGAAGCAGAAGAAGGCCAGGGGTGCTGTTGCCTGCTGGGGCCCATGCGACAATGTAGGTGTACGCTGACCATAGCTGGTCTGTGGGAGCTGGGGCCCCTCACCATGCCCCTTTCCTCATTAGTATAGTGGTGAATATCCCTGCCTGTCACGCGGGAGACCGGGGTTTGAATCCCTGATGGGGAGGGTGACCCCTTTTCAAGGGGGGAACAAAGAAATCCCTGGCCTGCCCACCACATGCCTTCCATTCTCCTTTTACGGCCACTTCCCTTCACACCCCGAACTGATGACTTTCTCCTCCAGAGAGACAATTACCTCGCAAGGACACGCTGGCCCTAGCCAAAGCCTCTCCCTGGCCTTCCACCCCTGGGCCCAGCTTCGGGGCCTGCACGTGGGGGCACGTTTCAGAGCGGCAAAGGGAAATAGGCTGGCCAGGGGCATGAGGACAATGGCCCAGACAAACGGGGAGGGACTTGGTCCAGGGGTGGAGGAAGACAGAAAAAGGGACAGGCATGGGATTGGCTTCCTCTATTTTTTCCTTTGCTCAGCATTTTACCTGTGACTGTAATGGGCAGACTTGAGAAATACCTGTGGCCGCCGGCGACGTAGGAGGCCGCCCCGAGAGCGCAGAGCTGAGCATTTTCGCTGGGCTGCTGCCTGCGCCCCCAGCGCCTGGCCGTGATCATATAGTGGTTAGTACTCTGCGCCGTCGCCGCATCAACCTCGGTTCAAATCCGGGTGTGACGGAGCGATTCTGGCGGGACCCAACTGAGAGTGCCAAATCAGGACCAATTGCTTAAACTGGGCAGTCACAGCCCTAGGCTGGGGTTTTTCCACCTCTAAGGCAAACCAAACCAGCCAGACAAAAAGGACTTTGGTCTCACCCCACTGGCTAACCACAAGTCACACAAGCAATTTCCTTAGACACTCCAGTCTCCCAGCATCACCACCAGTGCACTCGTCCTGGGGATGAATGGTTATGAAAACCAACACCCCAATAAAAGAAAAAGGTTCCCTCGATCCCAAAGGACGAAGCCCCAGACCCAGGTCAATATACACATAAGATCTTACCCACAAATCACGCTGTTGCCAATCCTTTAGAATCTAAAATCTAAAGGTTTATTGACAAAGGGAAAAAGGTAGAGATGAGAGGTAGAATTGGTTAAATGGAATCAATTACATACAGTAATGGCAAAGTTCTTAGTTCAGGCTTGCAGCAGTGATGGAGTAAACTACAGGTTCAAATTAAGCCTCTGGAATACATCCCCCGCTGGGATGGGTCATTCAGTCCCTTGTGTAGAGCTTCAGTTTGTAGCAAAGTCCCTCCAGAGGTCAGAAGCAGGATTGAAGACAAGATGGAGATGATGCATCAGCCTTATATGGACTTTTCCAGGTGTAAGAATCTCTTTGTCCTCACTGTGGAAAATTACAGCAAAATGGAGTCTGCAGTCACATGGACAAGTCTCTGCATACTTTGCTGAGTCACAAGGCGTGTCTGCCTTCTCTCCATGGGTCAATTGTGTAGCTGATGGTCCTTAATGGGCCATCAAGCCAGCTATGCAGGGCTAACACCAGCTTGTCTGGGATATTTCCCAGAAGCAGAGCATAATACAAAATACAGACAGTACAGAGCCAATACTTATAACTTCAACTACAAAATGATACACAGACATACAGACAGCATAATCATAACCAGCAACCCAGAACCTGGTCTTAGACACCTTATATGACCCCCTTTACTTAAGATTTGGTGCCACTACAGGACCTTGGTTGCAACCCATGTTCTATATGGTCCCAATTTATATCAATAACGTCACACCCCCAACGCAAAATTGATGCAGGAAGGGATGACAAAACATCGCTGACTGCATCCCAAGAGCCCCCTTTCCTTGGGTCTGTCTCACTACAGCTAGTGTTGGGCTAGAGGCCGTACCAGTGTATAACCGAAATGGTTTATCAAAGTCATGTTCAATAACATGAATGAATCTCTTTACAAACTCAAGGTATAACTTGGTTAGCTTTTGCAGCATGGTTCCTGTATGTTTCATGTGATCTTGCCAAGAGCTAAAGAAAACAGCTACTTTATCCATACCAGCTTTGGCCAATGTTTTGAACCCAATTAACATTAAACCAATGTAGATATTGATGTTGTTCATAGTACAGGAATCTTGGCATTTAGCCATGAAAGCAATATGGTAGTGTGCCTCAGTTTCCCCTTTAATACAGCACATCAGGTCTGGAATGTATTTTCCCCTGTGAAAAGTTCCAACACTGTTTACAGGCATTAACTGTGAAACATCAGTATAGCAAGGCCCTTTAATATAAAGTGTGTTTTCATGTATTCCTTTCAACATGTTCAAGGGATTTTCCAAAAGATTAGGCACATTGTACATTGTTACAGTTCTTGGCAATAGCAACACATTAGTTACAAAAATTAGCATTAGCAATAACAACAAATTCATTTCAAGTGTCCATTTACAATTATGTTTGTCATGCCACACCCTTGGCTCAATACCATTGGAGTTTGGGCATTTTAGGGTTAACCTGTGGCTTCCCTTTGCAAAATTCAGTCATCTCTTTCCTTCTTGTCCTTCAGGATTAAACCCTGATTTCTCTTGCTTAACAGAATTCACTGGCTGATGGGATGGGCTCTCTTTGCTAACAGCTATTAGCAAGTCTTTCTTCTCCCTGCCAGCCAAGTAATTCGCATCAACACAGACACTAGCTTTTAACTTCTTAGCTGCTATGGATTCCAAGGCTGGACTTTGTCTTAAGCCTGGTCTACACTATGCGTTTAAACCGGTTTTAGGAGCATAAAACCGATTTAACGCCACAACCGTCCACACTAAGAGGCCCTTTATATCGGTATAAAGGGCTCTTTAAACCGGTTTCTGTATTCCTCCCTAACGAGAGGAGTAGCGCTAATATCGGTATTACCATATCGGATTGGGGTTAGTGTGGCCGCAGATCGACAGGATTGGCCTCCGGGTGGTATCCCACAGTGCACCACTGACCGCTCTGGACAGCAATCTGAACTCGGATGCAGTGGCCAGGTAGACAGGAAAAGCCCCGCGAACTTTTGAATATTTCCTGTTTGCCCAGCATGGAGCTCTGATCAGCACGGGTGGTGATGCAGTTAAAAATCAAAATAAAGAAAGAGCTACCGCATGGACGATGCGGACGTGATCGCTGTAAGGGCAGGCAAATCTGTTCTATCAGCGCTCCGTTACAGAAGACGAAATTCAAAATCATTTTTTAAATATCTCCAGACAGATGCCATAGCAGGGACTCAGCGCACTGCTGCGTGACAAGTGTAACGGAAAGCCAAAGAATCAAATGGACGCTCATGGACTGGAGGACTCAAGCTATCCCACAGTTCCTGCAGTCTCTGAAAAGTATTTGCATTCTTGGCTGAGCTCCAAATGCTTCTAGGGTCAAAAACAGTGTCCGCGGTGGGTCAGGGCATAGCTCGGCAATTTACGCACCCCCCCACCCACCCCCAGAAGTGAAAGGGAAAACAATCCTCTCTTGACTCTTTTACATGTCACCCTATCTTTACTGAATGCTGCAGATAGACGCGATGGTGCAGCACTCAACACCAACATCCTTGTTCCCCCCACGCTATGGCTGGCTGATGGTACAATACGACTGGTATCCGTCCTCGTCATCAGCCTATTGGTACATGGGGCAGTGCAAAAGGACTGGTAACCATGCTGACTAGCATCTGTTAGGTCAATCAAGGGTGCCTGGTCCTAATTTTTCCTGGTAGATGGTACAATATGGCTGATAACCATCGTCGTCATAGCAACAGGGGGCTGAGCTCCATCAGCCCCCACCCTTCATGTGTAAAGAAAAGATTCAAGTGCCCCTGAACTAGCAGAGGGATGCTGGGCTCCTCTCCTACACACTCCTTACTGTCCTTTCTGGATTATCATAGCAGCTGGAGGCTGCCTTCCACTCATATCTCACTAACAAGTCACTGTGTCTTATTCCTGCATTCTTTATTACTTCATCACACAAGTGGGGGGACAATGCTACGGTAGCCCAGGAAGGCTGAGGGAAGAACGGAATCAACAGGTGGGGTTGTTGCAGGAGCACCCCCTGTGAATAGAATACAGCTCATAATTTCTGCAGGATCTGACACAGAGCAGCTGTGCTCTCTGGTTCTCTGATACAGTGGTTCTCTAGTACACTTGCCCAAATTCTAGGCAGGACTGATTCTATTTTTAGATACTAAAAAGGAGGGATTGACTCAGGGAGTCATTCCCAATTTTGGCTTTTGCACCCCTGGCTAAGAGCAGCCAGGGGCACTTATGACAGCAGCAAATGGAACAGTGCAAAAGGACTGGTAGCCACAATCATCTTATTACCAATTTATGGTATGGTAGATGGTACAATATGGCTGATAACCATCTCTGCTATCATGCAAAAGCAAAAGCATGCTGCTGTGTAGCGCTGCTGAATCGCCTCTGTGAGCGGCATCTAGTACACATACGGTGACAGTCACAAAAGGCGAAACAGGCTCCATGATTGCCATGCTATGGCATCTTCCAGAGCAATCCAGGGAAAAAAGGCATGAAATGCTTGTCTGCCGTTGCTTTCCCAGCGGAAGGAGTGACTGACGACATTTACCCAGAACCACCCACGACAATGATTTTTGCCGCATCAGGCACTGGGATCTCAACCCGGAAATTCAAAGGGGCGGGGGAGGCTGCGGGAACTATGGGATAGCTACGGAGTAGCTACCCACAGTGCAATGCTCCAGAAATTGACGCTAGCCTCGGACTGTGGACGCACACCACCGATTTAATGTGTTTAGTGTGGCCGCGCACACTCGATTTTATACAATCTGTTTTGTTAAACCGGTTTATGTAAATTCGGAATAATCCCGTAGTGTAGACGTACCCTTACAGAGATACCACACCAATTCAAAGGGTCTGAGGGTGAGAGCTGGCTTGCTCCCCCCTGCCTCCTCAAGCATTCAGCCATAAAACTGTTCTGCTTTGAAACACCAGTAACTGAATCTGTCCTCAGATCCTGCTCACTTACAGATTCAGCATGGAGACATGTCTGTCCCAACACCATTGTCTCCCCAACAAGCTGGCCACACACAGCCAGGTGGTTATAAGGCTGCTCAACTTCCTTAACAGCTTCTACTCCACCTGAGACCTTTTCAAAGCTGCCCACACTGGATCTCTCAAAAGGAAAGTCAGTGGATCCATTCACAACTGAAAATTTCTGGCTGTTAGGAACTTAAACTTTCTTGATTAAATCACTTTTACACCCTTCAGTTGCAGTAAACTGCTTGCACAGGCTACCATGAGGATTCCTTTCCCTAGGAGCTTCTCTAAGCAGCAATTCACCCCTCTCAGAAATTCTGCCCTTCCCCTCTTCACCTAGGGCTTGCTCTAAAAGAACACTTCCCTGAGCAACCACAGACGCTTTCTGGGTCTCACTTACATTTAGAATCACTTCAGGCCCAACAGGCGGATTTCTACACAATCCCCTTTTAGGCACACCTACCGACTTTCTAGATAACAGGTCAGAAGCAGTCTCCTTCCCTTGGCCATGAACAAGTTCAGGAATCTTTTCCTTCTTGCTACAAGTTCTCAAACTGTCAGTAGGTAACACCATTAAATCACCTTCATGCTCTCCTTGTGCCCTGGCTAGGGTATCACCCTGATCAGACAGAGTTGTTACACCCTTTTCCAACCACACATTAGCAACTGGCAAACTACAAGCACCAGAATTGTCTGTTCTCTGGGATTTTGTTAAGACACGACCTGGATGCAACCTAGTCACAGGGCCATTCTCCCCAGCAGACACAAACTCAGGACCATTCCCTTCCTGGGCTTTAGCTGTATTTACAACCAACTCCGAGACAACTGAATCACCCTCAACCATCACAGGCTGAAAGGCACCTTCTGTCTGCTCCACAGACACAGAAGAGCCAGAGACACATTCTCCTTTACCAGAAACACAGCTTGGGATTTCACTTCCCTTGTCCCAGCACACAGGGCTGTTCACAGACAACTGCTTGGAGACCGAGGTAGCTCCCTTCATAGGCAAGTCAATACCCCTGACCCACATAGGCACATTCCCTCCACTGTCACATTTCTCCACACAGGACACAGGTAAGGGATAGGGACACTCCTCTTCCACTATCCCTGTCTTCCCAAACTGCTGATTAGACAAAGCCATCAGCTCACAAGGCTGCCTAGGCCCCTCCAAACTTTCCCTACCAGGCACATTGCCACTCCCAACAGATAAGCTGCTGCTTTTTTCACTACACTGAGCTACTTTTAGCAAATCACAGTTACCCATTTCAGGTTCACTTCTACAAGCTGCACTAGCCACCAATCCATCACCTATCACAAATTTACCCTTTCCTTCCTCAGTTAGGGCTTTAACCTGACCATTTACTTTAATCTGCTCCTGAGAAACATTTTCCTCACCAATGAGATCTTTCTGCTCTTGCTCTAACTCCAGACTTCCTTCTGAGACATCAGACAGACATTCAGAAACTCCACTCACAGACACGCTGCTTTTTTGCACAGACAAACCTTTGGAGCAACCCACCTCAGGCAAATCATTGCTCACAATAGACACAGGTTTAAGATTATTCCTCTCCTGTGACTGGCTACCTGGACTGAACAAAGCTTTAACATTTTCCCCAATTAAAAGATCTTTAGGCAATAACTTCCTGATGCCAGCTATCACTTCATGCTGAGCCCCATTCCACTCAAGGTGGATACTGGTTAAAGGCACACGGACAGTAAACTCACAGAGGATCACAACATTCACACCCTGATTTGGTAAATAATCTTCCTCTTTGACCAGATCTGCTTTAACAAGAGTGATGTTAGAAGCCATAGTTTGCCCTGAACAGCTTTTACCATTGACTTTTACACTCTCTATGAATTTTCCATTCCCACTCCCATACATAGCACTGGCACAATGTATGGGGCCACCCTCTACTGAACCCACAGTAACAGCATTGACATAAAAGGTGGCATTGTTGGGGTACATTTGGTTACCCCCAGACAACTGCTCAGAGTTATACAACATACCAACATTGTTACAAACTGGACTTTCAAGAGGATACAGTCTCTGCTGTTCTTCCATTGCTTTTTTGACTTGGAGTTGGAGTCTAGCCGTCTCCTGTTGCATCTGTCGAGTTTTCTCCTCAGCAGCCAGCAACTCCAGACGCCTCTTACGAGCTTTTTCTTCTCTCTTAGCAACTTCTTTCTTTCTCTCATCAGACTCTTTCTCCATTTGAATTTCTGCCAGTTCTTGCTCATAATCAAACTGCAGGCTGTCTCTCAAGGCTTCCAGTTTCCTTGCTTTTCCTGATGCTTTCTGTCTCATGGTCACTGACCTTTAACCAACCAAACTCTCAATCCCAAAGTTAAAATTTGGATAGCGTGGGGTTCTGACCCAAAGCTTAATTGACCTGGTTCTGTGGATCCAAGCACGACTACGCCACTGTGATGGAGCGATTCTGGCGGGACCCAACTGAGAGTGCCAAATCAGGACCAATTGCTTAAACAGGGCAGTCACAGCCCTAGGCTGGGGTTTTTCCACCTCTAAGGCAAACCAAACCAGCCAGACAAAAAGGACTTTGGTCTCACCCCACTGGCTAACCACAAGTCACACAAGCAATTTCCTTAGACACTCCAGTCTCCCAGCATCACCACCAGTGCACTCGTCCTGGGGATGAATGGTTATGAAAACCAACACCCCAATAAAAGAAAAAGGTTCCCTCGATCCCAAAGGACCAAGCCCCAGACCCAGGTCAATATACACATAAGATCTTACCCACAAATCACGCTGTTGCCAATCCTTTAGAATCTAAAATCTAAAGGTTTATTGACAAAGGGAAAAAGGTAGAGATGAGAGGTAGAATTGGTTAAATGGAATCAATTACATACAGTAATGGCAAAGTTCTTAGTTCAGGCTTGCAGCAGTGATGGAGTAAACTGCAGGTTCAAATTAAGCCTCTGGAATACATCCCCCGCTGGGATGGGTCATTCAGTCCCTTGTGTAGAGCTTCAATTTGTAGCAAAGTCCCTCCAGAGGTCAGAAGCAGGATTGAAGACAAGATGGAGATGATGCATCAGCCTTATATGGACTTTTCCAGGTGTAAGAATCTCTTTGTCCTCACTGTGGAAAATTACAGCAAAATGGAGTCTGCAGTCACATGGACAAGTCTCTGCATACTTTGCTGAGTCACAAGGCGTGTCTGCCTTCTCTCCATGGGTCAATTGTGTAGCTGATGGTCCTTAATGGGCCATCAAGCCAGCTATGCAGGGCTAACACCAGCTTGTCTGGGATATTTCGCAGAAGCAGAGCATAATACAAAATACAGACAGTACAGAGCCAACACTTATAACTTCAACTACAAAATGATACACAGACATACAGACAGCATAATCATAACCAGCAACCCAGAACCTGGTCTTAGACACCTTATATGACCCCCTTTACTTAAGATTTGGTGCCACTACAGGACCTTGGTTGCAACCCATGTTCTATGTGGTCCCAATTATAATCAATAACGTCACACCGGGTCACGGCATTAATTTTTGGTGGGGAGGGGCTATCCTGCAGCACGCCTCGTGGCTCAGTCTGATGGCGTACGTTTGCAAAGAGAGCCATCGGCCGGTCCTTAGTTTCTGCTTGGTAAAGGCAAGTCAGTGGGGTCCATCTGTCAGAAAAAGAGTCCTATGACTTCTTGCTGGGCGCCAGGGTCCAAAAGCAGCGCATTCCCTCCTGGAAAGGGCTGTGTTTCTAATGTCCGTCCGGTGCGCGTTGAAGGGAAGGATCTGCGTGCTTGGGAAGCTGCGTCACTCCAGAGGCGCTTGAGAAGCCAAAGGGGCCGTGGGTGAGTTTGTGATGAGGTGAGTCTGAAGTGTGGAACGGGGAGGGTGTCAAGAGGAGGTTTTGAGAGGAAAAAAGGTGCTGCTGAGCTGGTAGGTGAGGGCAAAGTCCCAGGCGGGTGTTGTGTGAGGAGCTGTGTAGGCCCGAAAAGGCGTGGTGCTGGGCAAGGGCAGGTGAGGAGGGCCAGGGCTTTTCCCAGGGCTGTTGCTGCGGCCAAAGCCTTTGGGAAGCAGAAGAGGGCCAGGGGTGCTGTTGCCTGTTGGGGCCCATGCGACGGTGTAGGTGTACGCTGGCCATAGCTGGTCTGTGGGAGCTGGGGCCACTCACTATGTCCCTTTCCTAGTTAGTATAGTGGTGAGTATCCCCGCCTGTCACGCAGGAGACTGGGGTTCGATTCCCCAAGGGGGAGGGTGAACCCTTTTCAAGGGGGGAACAAAGAAATCCCTGGCCTGCCCACCACATGCCTTCCATTCTCCTTCTACGGCCACTTCCCTACGCTGACATGGGGGAGACTTTTCCAGGGGGGCCCAGTTTGGCCCAGGGCCCCTAGTCATGGGACCCACTGTCCCCCTGGCGACACAAGATTTGGGAAGGCTGAGCCCCCCTCCGAGCCTCCATTACGAGCCGCCCAGGCCACCACTGCTCAGTGGGGGGCCAGTCTCCCTGTGTCTCTGCTGTTCGTGCTGGGGAGCCTGGACAGCCTTAGGGGTGGGGCCCCCGGCAGCCGCCCAGGGCTCCAGGGGTCAAAGGGCACCGTGTGCCAGTGCAAAGGTGCTCACTGCTCTCCCCTGCCCCAGTGCTCCTCCATGGCCCCATAGAGGGTTGTGGGGAGCGAAGAGGAACACTATGTGCTCCATGCGTCCTGGTCACTGTCCCCACCTGAGCTGTGCTGTGAGGGGAGCATCAGAAGCTGCTGCTCTCTGCCCTCCCCTGATGCAGCCCGGCTGAGGAAAGTGACCTGGATGCAGGGAGCTCGGATGATGTTGCTTCTCGCCCTGCCCCTGCAGCTCCTTGGTGTGCCCAGAGGAGCAGCATCCCAGGGAGGAGCAGGCAGCAATGCCAGCAGCTCCATGCACACAGGTCAGTGTCCCCACATGGGTGCAGCAGGGGGTGCAGGGGTCAGGGGTGAAGGGGGGTGCAGGAGAGGGGCAGTGGCTGGTGGCACAGGAGGGGAGTGCGGGAGTTAAGGGCAAAGGGGACACAGTGTAGGGGTTAGGGCACAGGAGGGGGCAGGAGTTAGGGGTGAAGGATGCACAAGGGTTGGGAGTGCAGGAGCTAGCACTAAAGGGGGAGGGGGATCCCCCAGGGGCAATGGGGAAGTGCCAAAGTACAAGTTTTGCCCCGGGCACCATTTCCCCTAACACTGCTCCTTGGTAACATTTCTTGCTGGGAGGGGGAGGGGAGAGACGAGGTGTTTTCTCTCTGTTTCTTTCCTCTCCATTTTCTGCTCCTTCCTTCAATTCCAGAAACCTCCCTTGTGTTTCAGACTGTGCAGTGATGCCCTCCCCACCCCAGGCCTCTGGAGCCTTTGGAGCAGAAAGATCCCAGGAGCTGAGGCTGAATCCAGGGGTGAGTAGCTGGCAGGAAGGAGTCCTAGCAGCTCTTCTGGGAGCACAGGGGAGGAATGACTCCCCCTTCTCTAGATTCTCCCCATGGGGCTCTGGGGAGCAGGGAGGGTTGTGTGATAAATTCCATCCAACTCCCCCTTTGATCCAAGCCAAGGGACATCTCAGCTCTGCATGATCCCCTTGGCAGCACCAAACAAGGGATGTTTTCCACTGCCCAGGAGACCCAACCAGGGACTGATGTGCTGGAAATACATTGGGATAAGGGACTGTCTGAATTGCCAAGGCAGGGAGGGAACAATCTACAGCAACGTCATTAACCACAAACACACTCTAGCCATGCTCCAGCCGATAGGGAAATGGGCAGGAATTCTTGCTGTTCAGCCATGGCCACACGTACAGAGCTGCACATCAGTGAGTGTGCTGGGGAAGCTGGTCTGAGCAAACCATTGGAAATGACCCTTCAGTGAGAACAGAACCAGAGTGTAGAAAGGCCCCTGTGTTAAGTGGTTGTGGCTGAGGGCTTAGGGAGCTGGGCTGACACCATGGGGATCTTTCTGTGGAGGCTTGATTCTTGCCAGCTAGGCAAGGCTGGTGTTTGGTGTTTTCATGGCTGTACTTTCAGTGATGCAGGTTTCTCTCTCCCATTGTTCCATGGGCATCCTACTAGATTGCCAGCTGCCTTTCAACTGCAGTGTGGAGACTGTTTGTGTGTGCGGAGAGACATTGTGTGTGTTGAGGTAGGTAGGAGCGGATCATTATTATCCCTACTTGAAAGAGGGAGAAGCTAAGGCTGAGAAAGGAGAATTCCAGTCAGTGGCAGCATTGGGAATAGGACCCAAGAGCCCTGATTTTCAGACTATCCATTGGATCTTGAATTTCAGACACTGAATGACCTGAATAAAGTGCTCTCAGATGAGCTCCAGACCAACAACAGTGCACAGTAATTATTCAGCAAGTATTTGAGGAGAACTGCAATGTTAGAGAGAATCATGAACTGCTCAGAGACCATTAATGCAGAGAAGCAGCAAAATTCATCAAACATAGAACTGGTTCTGACTTATTTACTTGGTCTTAAAAGAGAACAACAAGGACATGAGTCTCCTCCCTGTCAATAACCCCCTGCTCAGCCAATCAGGGTAGAGCCTGAGGACGGGAGGCTGAGGGTTCTCACCAGAGAGCCCAAAGGATGGCCCAGGTCACCGGTGGGGATCACTGCCCCAGCATTATTTCAGCCCCACATTTTTGGGTGGACCTACCAGTGGGAGCTGCAGAGCACTCCTCCACAACACACACACACACACACCCCTCGCTCCTGGTGTTGGGAAGGGAACAGGTGAAAGGACAAAAGAAGCAAGAGACAAAGAGAAAGGAGGAAGGGATGGATGGAGGAAAAGGTGAAACAAAAAGGAAAAACCTTAATGTCCCCAGTGATTCTATGGGACAAAATCCCAGGTGCGGAATAAAATTCTGCCTCCTTAAACTCGTGTTTTCCATGCCTAGAATTCAACTGTCACCAGATGGATTAGACCGAACAGGTTTCAGACCTCGAGCAGGCTCTTACCTTCTAAACAGGGACGGCTGTTTTCTTGTAAAATCACAAAAGGGGAAGGAGAAAACTCGAAAGAGGTTCCTCCTGGCGCTCACGTACGTGAACCCGAATACTCTCTCAGTCCTCAAAGAGAGACCTGGAGAAGGAGACTTGCTGGAGCAAAGCCACAGGGGTCTCTGAGGTTTCCCTGGCCCCTCACCCTTGTCCTGCCTGGCTGATGTCAGCATCTCTCTGTGAGGTCACCACCTCCCCACCACCTTTGACCAATAGTCTGAGGTCCTGCAAAAGGTCTTTGTGATGTCACTGCCACACCCCTCCCTTGCTGTGCTAATGTCCTGCCCCTGGCCAGGCACTTTGGAGGTTTGAGCTACTCCCTGTAGTCACCCCACTCAAGGAGTGTTCATTCTAGGAAGGAAGCCGGTAGTTTTGGATCATCTGCACATTTTGTCAGCTCACTGTTTAGCAGGTTGTTTATGTGATGCTGTACCAGCCCGTGAGGCATTGCAAACCCTTCCCAAAGCATCCTGCAGCCAGCTGCACAGTGGGATAGCTACCCACAGTGCACTGCTCTCTGTGGCGAGACAAGAGATGCTAGCATGGATGTGCTCTGGTGACACAGGGGCATAGGGTGGACATGCAACAGCTGTTCAATTAAAACACTTTAACTAAAGCCATGTTACTCTTTCATGTAGACATAGCTTAAAAGTGAGACATGACCCAGCTCCATTGAAACTAAAGAACCACAACTTCCTCTGCAGTTAGCAGGATTTGAACCTGGGCATGGAGAACCTAATGGATGTCTAGTCCATTGCCTTAACCACTCAGCCTCAACTACTTGCTGGGTATGTGGCTCTCACTGCACTCTAGTTCTGTTCTCACTGAGTGATCAATTCCAGTTGATTCCTCAAACCAGCTTCCACAACACACACACTGCTGTGCCATTGTGTAAGTGTGTCCATGGCTGAACAGCAAGAATTCCTGCTCCTTTCCCTTCTGGCTGGAGCATGAGGAGAGTGCATTTGTGGCTAATGACGTTGCTGTAGCTTGTTGTCCATTTCCTGTCTCGATCATTCAGACAGTCCCTTTCCTATCATATCCCCAGTACATCAGTGATTGCGAGAGCAGGGGGCAGGTTTTCTCTGGGGCACTGAGCTTTGCCAGGGGGTTGGTGGCTCCTTTCTTTCCTCACCCTGGAGTAAACTCAGCTTTTTATTCCATCCTTGATGTTTCAAGGAATAACAACTAATGACCAAAGAAAGAGGTGGACAGGGTGGGTCTCAGGGGAGGAGCAGAGAGGTGTGGGCAGGGGGCAGAGAGGTGTGGGTGATGGGCAGGTCTCAGGGGAGGGGGCAGAGAGGGGTGGGCAGGGCAGGTCTCAGGAGAGGGGGCAGAGAGGTGGGGGTGATGGGCAGGGCGGGTCTCAGGGGAGGGGGCAGAGAGGTGTGGGCGATGGGCAGGGCGGGTCTCAGGGGAGGGGGCAGAGAGGTGTGGGCGATGGGCAGGGCGGGTCTCAGGGGAGGGGGCAGAGAGGTGGGGGCGATGGGCAGGGCGGGTCTCAGGGGAGGGGGCAGAGAGGTGGGGGCGGTGGGCAGGGCGGGTCTCAGGGGAGGGGCAGAGAGGTGGGGGCAGGGCGGGTCTCAGGGGAGGGGGCACAGAGGTGTGGGCAGCAGGCAGACCTTGGGGTATGGGGTGGAGAGGCGCGAGGAGGCCTTGCGGGAGGAGAGGAGCGAGTGACCAGCAGGCCTCAGCCAAAGAGCAGGGGTGGGAAGTGGCCAGATGGGAGTGAGGGCGGAGCACAGGTGGGGCCTCGGAGGGAGGAGAACGAGGGAAGGGGGTGGAGTGGGGGGACAGCACCACGGTCTGGGCAGGGGCCGCCCACAGGATTCAGGGGGCCTGGGGCAAAACAATTCCAGGGGCCCCTTCCATAAAAAAAAGTTGCAATACGATAGAATCCTGTATTCTCCTGGGGGCCCTGCAGGGCCTGGGGCAAATTGCTCCCCCCCCCCGGGCAGCCCTGCCCTCAGCCTCTCCTCGTAAGTCCCCTGCCCCCTCATCATTTTTGTTGCCCTCCCCTAGACTCTCTCCAGTTTGTTTCTGTAGTGGGGGGGGGGGCGTGAAAACTGGACGCAATGCTCCAGATGTGGCCTCACCAGTGCTGACTAGAGGGGAATAATCACTTCACTCCATCTGCTGGCAACGCTCCTACTAATCCAGCCCAGTATGACCAGTTACCCATATTGAATGCAGACACAGCAATATCTGATACATTGGTTCCTGTCCATTCAGGAGGTTATTTCCCACCTATTCATAAATAATGAAGCTGCTCTAAGCGGAGGGGAGAGAGCTGTCCTATCCGTGCAGTTAATCCATCTCCCCGAGAGGTGGTAGCTATGTCAGTGGGGGAAGCTATGCTGGTGTGTGTGCAAGCTGTGGTGTCTACATGTATATGTAAAGTTTAATTAACCCCCATTTTTAAAACCCCTGTGGTTTGGGAATAGAAAAGGAGTTCACTGAGGCAGAGTCTGTCCTTCAAAATCCTTAAGATCAGGGACTTGCCAAAGCAAATGTCATGGGGGTAAAGCTCAGTGGTAGAGTGTTTGACTGCAGTTCAAGTGGTTTTTAGTTCAAATCCAAGTGCCCCCTTACAAACTTGTTACTTCAGTAAAAATAATTCCATTTCCAGTATGCTCAGGAGCTCTACTACATAGGGATCCCTGAAATGAATGGACACACCCAATGTTTTCCTGTGCAAATGCATAAAAACCTAGCAAACATGGCCCCCAGCTGAAATCAGTTCCAATCCTCTCAGTGTCTAGGTTTGTTTTCATCAATTAAACAAAGGCACATGAAGACACATTTTCAGGTTCTTGGCCTCCATGGGCTACAATGTGGAGAAGAACAAGAACCACATCCACTTGGGAGGAATGGACTAGTCTGTATTACATTTGGTAAGTAAGGGCTTGGCTACACTTACAAGTTGCAGCGCTGGGAGTTACAGCGCTGGTCATGCAGCTGTGTAGGGCCAGCGCTGGAGTGTGGCCACACTGACAGCTACCAGCGCTGCAGTGTGGCCACACTTGCAGCACTTTCCAGCGCTGTATTGAGAGGTGCATTGTGGGCAGCTATCCCACAGAGCACCTCGTCCCATTTTGGCGCTGAGTATTGTGGGAAGGGGAAGGAAGTGTGCGGGTCATTCCGCTTCCTGTTTGCCAGCGCCCCGTGGTGCATCGCTTCACATCCCAGCATTCACTCTTTCCGGCAGCGTTTGGCGCCATTGTGAGTGTCTTTCTGTTTTACTCTCTGTGTGAATCGCGATTTCTGTGGCAAATGGAGCCCGAGCTGCTGAGGACTGTGCTGATGAGTGTCGCCAGCACAACACGTTTGGCAGTCGAGCTATTCCTTCAGCTCCAAAGTGACAGTGAGGAGTCTGACGATGATATCGATATCGATTCTCCTGCCGCGTGTGACACCAAAGTGCTTGTGGCATTCACAGAAATGCTCAGCACCGTTGAACGCCACTTTTGGGCTCGGGAAACAAGCACTGAGTGGTGGGATCACATCGTCATGGAAGTCTGGGATGACGAGCAGTGGCTGCAGAACTTTCGTATGAGAAAAGCCACTTTCATGGGACTGTGTGCTGAGCTCGCCCCCACTCTGCGGCGCAAGGACACAAGATTGAGAGCTGCCCTGACGGTGGAAAAGCGGGTGGCTATTGCAATCTGGAAGCTGGCAACTCCAGACAGCTACCGGTCGGTCGGGAACCAGTTTGGTGTGGGAAAGTCAACCGTGGGAATCGTTTTGATGCAAGTTTGCAAGGCAATTAATCGCATCCTGCTAAGAAAGACCGTGACTCTGGGGAGCGTGCAGGACATTGTGGATGGCTTTGCACAAATGGGTTTCCCTAACTGTGGAGGGGCGATAGATGGGACGCATATTCCTATTCTGCCCCCCCCCCCACCTGGCATCAGAGTACGTTAATCGTAAGGGGTATTTCTCTATGGTTCTCCAGGTGCTTGTGGATCACCGCGGGCGTTTCATTGACATTTACACAGGCTGGCCTGGAAAGGTGCATGATGCACGCATCTTTCGGAACAGTGGCCTGTTCAGGAAGATGCAGGCAGGGACTTTTTTCCCAGACAGGAAGATCACAGTAGGGGATGTCGAAATGCCCACTGTGATCCTTGGAGACCCCGCGTACCCGTTACTGCCTTGGCTCATGAAACCCTATACAGGGAAGCTTGACAGGAGCAAGGACCGGTTCAACTACAGGCTGAGCCGGTGCAGAATGACTGTGGAGTGTGCTTTTGGGCGTTTAAAAGCCCACTCGAGATGTCTGTATGGGAAGCTAGACTTGGGGGAAAGCAGCATCCCCGCGGTTATATGCGCTTGCTGTACCCTCCATAATATTTGTGAAGGGAAAGGTGAAACATTCAGTCAGGCATGGACCACCGAGGTTCAAGTCCTGGAGGCTGAATATGCACAGCCAGAGAGCAGGGCTAATAGAGAGGCCCAGCACAGGGCTACAAGGATTAGGGATGCCTTGAGGGAAGAATTTGAGGCTGAAAGCCAACAGTAATGTTTGCTGCCTTGCATGGGAGTGAATTGCACTGCTTACACTGTTATTCTATTATCCCTAATAATAATATGATTTGCAGTGCCTCTTTCTTTACTGGGCTAAGTTATCTTTAACTATCTGCTATAATAAAGACTGTTTTCAAAGCCAAGAATTGTTTTATTGAAAAGAAAAAAACTTCCTTGACAGACAGACAGACACACAACATTTCATGAACACAAGAGGGCAGGGGTGTGGGTTGGTGAACTGTACAGTCACAAGTTTGCATATGTCCTTTCTGGAGTGCTGTTTAATGAATCCTGCACTTCAGGGTGCATATACTGCATGGTGATGGGGGTTGAGTGCAGAGGGTAAGGGTGGTGGTAGGTATCAGGGCTGGTTGGTGAACGTACAGGTGTTGGAGGCAGCTGGTGGTGGTAAGAACCTGAATGCTGGGGAAAGGCGGTTTGAGCTGACATTGGGGCACAAGGCAAAAAGCTTTGGGACGGGGGGGGTGGGGGAGTAGCACGGTAGTGCTCTGCTTGCATGGCAACGAGTGACTCTATAGAGTCCGCTTGGCGCGACAGGATGCTTAGCAGCCGCTCTGTGCTTTTCCTCTTGGCCACTGCATTTCTCTTGCGGATCCTGCTCGCCTTCTCTCTCCACTCCTTCAATTCTTTTCTCTCTGTAGCAGAGTGATGAAGAACAGTTTTCAGCATGTCCTCTTTGCTCTTTCGGGGATTTTTTCTCAAATTTTGAAGCCTCTGTGATGTTGAACATCTGGGCAGTCCAGTAGTCAAGGTCACTGTAGAAACACAGAAATGACAACATTTAACACGGGCAGCATTGTATCCACTATCTCCAGACATGAATTGTTACACTGAGGGAGTTCTCACTTTAGCATTCTTTTCCCAAACGCATAACACAACAGAAGCCACGAAATGGTGAGTGAGGGGTGCTTATAGAGGGAGAAGTGGGGCTTGAGTGATAGAGGGGAGCTGGTTGCTTCGGGTAATCTGGAGTGCTAGAGGGGTTGAGTGAAGATGCAGCTGCAGGGGTGATCTTATCTCCCTATCTCTTCACTAAAGAGTCTCCCAACATTTTTCACAGGAGTTAATCCTGGAAGATGTCTCCCTTCTGCGAGTCACTAGGGCACAGCGGGAGGCTCTTTTAGAGCAATGTGGATTCCGCCCGGGACCCTACGCGGCTTGCCTGTGTTCAGAAATGGTCCCCCCACCACTGGCAGCACAGTGGCGCGGACGCGTCACCGTCACTGGGACAAGGGACACGGTGGCTCTGCCTATAAACCTGCGCAGGCATATTCCCCACGCTCTGGATGAAACTTTTGCTGAGATAACTGAAGCAGATTACCGCGACGTGATAGACCACATCAACGGGCTATTCCACATCTAGAGGCTGGCATGCATGCAGCCATAACCCCCCTTCCTCTCCAGAAACATTTCCACCCAGAAAATAAAAGCCGCTTACCGTTAACCCGCTCCTCTGCTTGTCCTTCTGCAACTGCTGGCTGCTGCGATTGGGTACTTTCCTCCTGGCTTGAGAAGAGCTCCTGGCTGCATGCCCACTCTGGGGTGTCTTCCCCCATCCCAGTAGCTTCACTCGCGGTTTCCTCCCCCCCCCCGCCGCCGCCTCCGCCTCCGCCTCCTCCTCCTGTCCCCCAGCCTGCTCAGAAGTGTCCATCGTTATCCTGGGATTGGCAGTGGGGTCACCCCCAAGTATCTCGTCCATCTCCCTGTAAAAACGGCAGGTCGTGGGGGCAGCTCCGGATCGGCGATTCCCCTCGCGGGCTTTGTAATAGGCACTCCGCAGCTCTTTAACTTTCACCCTGCATTGTAGTGCGTTCCGATCATGGCCCCTATCCAGCATGGCCCTTGATATCTGCTCAAAGATATCGTAATTCCTACGGCCGGAGCGCAGCTGTGCCTGCACAGATTCCTCCCCCCAAACACTGATGAGGTCCATCAGCTCGCCATTGCTCCATGCTGGGGCTCGTTTGCCACGTGGAGGCATGGTCACCTGGAAAGATTAACTGATTGCACTCCACACACACCTGGCTGCAGCAAACAGGAAGGAGATTTTTAAAATTCCCGGGGCATTTAAAGGGCGGGTCACCTGAGGCAAGAGCAGTAGAGTGCAAACTGATGAGCAGAGTGGCTGAACAGGAATTCTGGGATAACTCCTTATTCCCTGGAGGACACTTAAAGCGCTGGTGAGTGTCCACACCTGCTGAGCAGCGCTGGATCACCAGCGCTGCACTCCTTATACCCCTGCCGGGATGGGTTTTCAGCCAGCGCTGCAGCCAGGGAGTTGCAGCGCTGGTTGTGCCCTGCAAGTGTGGACAGGGTGTAATTGCAGCGCTGGAAAGCCTCCACCAGCGCTGCAACTTGTAAGTGTAGCCAAGCCCTAAGTTGCCATTGGGACTGAAAACTCTACTGGGGGTGGACAGGAGCCTCTTAGAAAAATAAAATAACCAAGATTTACCATTGCGCCCCTGTTACACATTCAAACCTCTCTCTGTGCACACGGCATCAATTGGGGCTCTAATAAATGGCAGCCTTCCTTTAACACAGATCATTGTTTTGTGTAGCTTTCAAATGCATTCAAATGGCAGCTGTTTACAGGTCATGTGCTGCTAGTTCATGAGCAGGATCAGAGTCTCTGTAAGTTTACCAACCATAGAGCTGGGTGTGTCTGCATCTAAGGGCTTGGCTACACTTACAAATTTGCAGCGCTGCAGCAGGGTGTGAAAACACACCCTCTCCAGCGCTGCAAATTGCAGCGCTGCAAAGCGCCAGTGTGGTCAAAGCCCCAGCGCTGGCTCCCAGCGCTGTCCGTTATTCCCCACAGGAAGGTGGAGTACGGACAGCACTGGGAGAGCTCTCTCCCAGTGCTGGGGCTTTGACTACACTTAGCGCTTCAAAGCGCTGCCGCGGCAGCGCTACCGCGGCAGCGCTTTGAAGCGCTAAGTGTAGCCACAGCCTAAGTAAGTGCAGAGTTATTTCAATGGCTCCTACACTGACGTCTGCTGCCTCTTCTGGCTGGTAAATTGCACTATTTGGAACCTGCTCCTAAAATTACACCCTTCCTAGGAGTGAGTCAAAACTGGCCAAGGAAACGTCACTGAGTTTCAAGTGCAGCACAAGCAGGGTTGTGAGGGGCCAGCATAGGGGCCTCAGAGCTTTGCCTCTGTTGCAGGGAGCAGGGTCGGGGGGCTAGTAGTCATGACTGTGGGGTTCTAGTCCTGGCTGTGGGAGGAAAGGGGTGTTTAGTGGATTAGAGGTGGGGGCCTAGAAATCAAAGAAAAACATCTCCCTTTTCAGCTTCAATGCTCATTGAACAAGAACATGGCTTCTCATCTCTTCAGTTTCAGAGGAGCAGCCGTGTTAGTCGGTATGCTCAAAAAGAACAGGAGTACATGTGGCACCTGAGAGATTAACAAATTTCTTAGGTTCTGTTGCCATCATGTGGCCATTTCATTTCATTTTTTATTGTTTAAAGGTCTGGGTACTTTGCACAGAAACATCATTTCCTTGGGAGAGACGGAGAAGTGGAAGCTGCATTGATTTAATCCTCTGAAAATTAGATAAGGATTAAAATATTCCCCAGACAGCTCAGTCCCAACCGTTCTACCTCACTGCTGCCTCTGAAGCTCAGTTCTGTCCCACGGCCCCAAGAACTGCTGGGTGCAAGTCCTGGGTCTGATGTGAAGTAAGAAAAAAGAGATAAGGGAGGTACCCTATCCCCTAGAACTGGAAGGGACAATTGAGTCCAGCCCCCTGCCTTCATTAGCAGGACTGAATACTGATTTTGCCCCAGATTCCTAAGTGCCCCCCTCAATAATTGAACTCACAACCCTGCATTTAGTAAGTCAATGCACAAACCACCGAGCTATCCCTCCCCTAAACAGCATAGGGGTGACTCTACCTGCCTAGACTTTTCAGGAGATAAATTGAGACACACCATGCTTGGGGAAAAAGACACAGATGTGTTGTTTGATTGTTTTTCTCATGTTAAATGTACTTGATCATTTCCATGGCAAAAATATTTGTACGAGTCCATGAAAAAAGGAAGAAACTGTGAAACTACCCATGGGAGAAAGGGGGTTTCTGACAGATGGGGTAGATATGGAGATTTTTATGAAAGGGGAGAGGCTAAAGTAGGGCCTTTAGCTGGAGCAAAGGGGGAGGGTTTTTTGTGCAGTTTCATTTTAACCAGCCTCACATCCTGTAGTCCCTACTTCCCCACCCCACCAACATGTGACCTAGCGCCTCCCCACTGGCAAGGCCACCTCTGACTCCTGAAACAGCCCCACTGGACTGGCCCTCCAGATCCCCCAGCACTCCCTCTCCTGGCTGGATCCCCTGGCAGCCAGAGCTCTCCCCAGAACTGCCGCGGTTGCTCCCCTGGGTCTCTGGTCAAGGACGGCTACCGGCTTCTCCTGAGAATACAGCTGAGAAATGACTCACCCTTCTCTAGATTCTTGCCTGTGGGCTCTGAGAAGCAGGATGGGGCCTGTATGATAAAGTCCATGTAACATTCCCCTCTCATCCCAGCCCTGGTATGTCACCAGTATCTGTTGTCCCTGGGTAGCAGCCAAGGATGTTTCCCACCATTTAGGAGACCCCAGCCTGGAACTAAAGTCAGCTTCAGGCTTCTCCTCTCTCCCTTCTTGGAATCAAGTTCATGTTTTTACCAAGAATTAAATCAGCCCAAAGCCCCAGAGTCTGGATCAATGTTCTCTCCCCTCTTTCTTTATGCCCCTGTTGTTATTTCATGGAATTTCTGGGATGGAGAAAAAATTGAGTTCACTCCAGGTGGAAGGGGAAAGAACCCTGAAAATCTCAGGCCCCAACCCCTGCTACCAGGATCACTGAGGTGCTGGGAATCTGCATGGGAAAGGGAATGTGTGAATTGTCAAGGTGGGGAATGAATAACAATTTACAACTAGATCCACCTCATTAACCACCAACACAGGCTAACCCTGCTGCAGATAGAAGGGAAACTGGGAGTGATTCTTTGCTGTTCAGCCATGGAAACAGTGACCCAATTGCACCGCAGTGAATGTGCTGGGGAAAGCTGGACTTCACAGGCAGGTGGAAGTAGTAAATCCTAGAAACAGCTGGAGCCTCCATCTCATCATTTCTGCCACCAGGGTCAGGGAGTGAGCTGCTCACAGAGCCCCACCACCATCATGACTTTCCAGCAGGAGGTGGCAGCACCACCACCCAATGCAGGGGAGAGGGCTGAGTGCATCTCTGCACCCTGAGTCCAGGGCACAAACTCTCTCTTCCCCACACATCAAATCTGGTCCTGCTGCAAAGTGACCCCATGAACAATTAACCTGCAGGAGAGCAGGTCTGGCCCTCAGAGAGGGGAATGTGCTTCTTGTGAAACTTATATGTCACTGGATGTGCTGGGAACAGGAGGGCTCTGAGTGTGACCCATAGCACCCACAGCCCATCTGGGGATGTAACTCAGTGGTAGAGCACATGCTCAGCATGTATGAGGCCCTGGGATCAATCTCCAGGTTCATTTTTTCACCCTGCAGCTTTGCTTATGCCCGGAGCGGATGTGGCCCAGCAATCTCCCTGCAGGAGTTTTAATCCTGCTCAGTGAGGGGCAAGTGCCAATTGCATGGAAGGTCTGGGGGGGTTTCTGTTCCTAAGTCACCTTGGTACATGTAAGATTCCCACCCGCTGTGCTGCTTGGGACAAGGGTAGATGAGAAGGGCGAATCTCCAGCACTGGAGAGAAAGGTCCCATCTGCACAGACTGAGAGGCAAGGAAAAACAGGGGCAGTCAGTGCTCAGAGAGGAGAGAGGTCAGTGATTTACACCCAACAGGGGACACTGTCTTTTTGAGTATCACAGGGGCAGCTGTGTTAGTCAGGATCTGTAAAAAGCAACAAAGATTCCTGTGGCACCTTATAGACTAACAGATGTACAGGAGCATAAGCTTTCGTGGGTGAATCCCCACTTCGTCAGATGAATGGAGTGGGAATTCTGTGCCTGGCTAGCCAACTACAAAAGCAATTTCTCCTCCCTTGGCGTTCACACCTCAGCTGCTAGAAGAGGGTCTCATCCTCCCTGATTGAACTAACTTCCCTATCTCTAGACTGATTCTTACCTGCATATTTATACCTGCCCCTGCAAATTTCCACTACATTCATCCGACGAAGTGGGGATTCACCCACGAAAGCTCATGCTCCAATACGTCTGTTAGTCTGTAAGGTGCCACAGGACTCTCTGTCTTTTTGAGGCGAGTGCAGCTGGCTTGGGATGGTGCTGACAATGGACAGGAAAAGGGCTGGAGTCAATGACAGACGAGACCACAGAAGGGGAAGGGGAATGGCAGCCCCACAGAAGGTCCTGGGTGCTCAGATGCCCCAGTTATTGCACCCTGGCCTGTCACAGAGAGAGAAAAGACATCGAGGGACCCAGCCCCCCTACAGTGATCCCATGGACAAGAACCTGGCTGGGAGTGGGGTGAAGGTTCCCTCTGGGCAAAGGGGAGCTGAAATCCCTCAGTGTCCTGGAATTTAAGCAATGGAAGCTTCAAACCCTGCACGGGTGTGGACTGAGGTGCATCAGCAGAAGGTTGGGCTGGACAGGGGCGGCAGGTTTGTATAATTTTTGGTGGTGCCCAGAATGGGACCAAGTCCTGCCCCACCCCACCCCCACACACCTGCCTAAGGCTCTGGGGGAGAGTTTGGGTGAGGGAGGGAGAGGGGCTGGGCTCTGGGAGAGAGTTTGGGTGCAGGGTCTGAGCTCAGTCAGGGGGTTGGGGTGCAGGTGTGGAGTCTGGGTTGGGGCAGGGGGTGCAGGAGAGGGTGAGGGGTGCAGCATTTACCTCAGGCATCTCCCAAGAGCAACCCGCACCTCACCCCCCCGGCAGCAGCCCCTAAGCGGGACGGCTGGGGTGTCTCTGCGCACCGCTGCCCGCAGACTCCACCCCCGCAGCTCCCATTGCCACAGTTGACAGAGTTGGCACTCGAGGAGGGAGCAGCATGTAGAGACTCCCCCCAACCCCAGGGGCCGCAGGGATGTGCCAGGCGTTTCCGGGAGTGGCGTGCCACACGGAGCGAGGGCGGGCAGGAAAGTGCCTTAGCCCCCTTTTGCTGCTGGTGGTGATGGCGGGGGTCCCCAGGCTCTTTTAAATTGCCATGGGGCAGAAGGCGGGAGCAGGGGGGGACACTCCCAAGGGCGTAACGTTGCTTTGCACAACAATAAATCCTGGAACAGGACAGAAATGAAATGGCAGCAGAACCTAAGGAATTAAAAGCCTCCGGATTCTTGTGTGCGCACTGACTCCAAACGGAAACTGTAATTTGACTCGCTTTGTGTCTGCGACCAGTAAAATATCAGGACAAAATCATTCCAGTAATCGTGACCCTGGGTTTGAGGAGGCTTTGGTCATATTAAAATGTAACTAGCATGTTACACTTGTGTTTTTAAAGGTGGCTTTCCCAAGCAATCCGAAGTTGTTCTTCCCCCAGCTGGCTGATGGGGGTAGTGGGGGATCTCCCCAATCTGGGGGAACCTCTCTGGGCCCCACCATTAGATCTCCATCCTTTCTCCCCCTAACCATGCCCACCCTCCCCTCCCCACGATCAATGTTTTACAGTGACCCATCCCTCCCTTTACGGGATACAGACTCTCTGTGACAGAGAGTGACTGGGGCTCCTCTCTGCACGGCCCCAGTGGGGAAGGAAAGAGACTGGCGGGGGGGGGGCAGAGAAGATGGGCAGAAGGAGTCAAATGGGGCTAAACCAGAATCGAGATTTTCTTCCTGTTAAAATGTCCTGGAGTCTCATGGCTGAAAAGCCGCATCTTGAGTTAGGTTTGATGCATCAGCCTGACAATCGCCAGGCAAAGGTGTAACCCCCAGAGACTGATAACTGCCGCTTCCCAGCTTTGTCTAAGAAGCACCTGCAGTGGTGCAACTGGTTAGCGCAGAGGGGGATACTGCTGGGGTTATGAATTCAACCCTTATCTGGCGCCCTGGTTTCTACTCCTTGTGTAGTTTCCCCAACTTGCTTTGCTTAACTCACATGGAAAGTGCCCTACTAGGAAAAGGAGAGTAAGTTCTAAAATGTGGAAGTAGGTGCACAGCTTGGAAACATCCCCCCTGTGCTGCCATTAGTTCCAGTAGATTGTTCACTGGCAGCATGAATTGATTTCTTTGCTGCTGTGAAAGCTGCCAGGAAAAGTCTCTGCTCACCAGAGCTCCCTGCTTCTTCCAGCACATCCCTGGCTCCTTCCCTGCCCCAGTCACTGGTGTAGGAGGGTCCTATATGCACTGAGCCTAAAGCTTTTCCAAGCCTTCTTAGTGCAGCTGGCAGCATGTCAATTTCATAATCTAAAGGTCCTGAGTTCAAGCGTCAGAGAAGGCAATGGTTTTTGCTCCCTGCTTCAGATTTTCTACAGGAAATCAGAGAAAAGAAACTAGAGGAGAGTGGTTTCTAGACACCCTCCCACCCATCTAACACACACACAGAGACTTTTCTAGGGCATTAACTTTTCCTTCTCTGTGGAGTTTCTATTCTCCATAGAGCAAAATAAAACAAAAACATGCAAGTCTAAGCCTAATACAGATAAAAATCTCATCCTCAGAGATCTTCCAATAAGCTTCTTTTGCAGACTAGACTTATTTCTAGTCTGGGCCCAATATTTTCACCTGGTATAGTCTGTGTTCCAGTTCAGGTGATAGTTAGGGGATGTCTCATGACTGCAGCCATGTTTGTTCAGTTCCACCCCCTCATACAGCTTTGGTACAAGGCAGGAATGTTTTGTCTCTCTCCTGGGGAAGAGCCCCAGCTTTAAGATGGATTCCTGTACCAGGTGACATGGTCACATGTCCTGTGAGACACCAAGCTTTCATTCTTCCTGGCCTGACTCACAGATGGTGCAGGACAGAGCCATCTCTGGTCAATTGTCCTAGTTAATGGGAGCATTCAAGAGTCCAAACCACTATTAATGGCCCACACTTTGCATCATTACCACAGGACCTCAGAGTTATAGTTCATATTTCTAGTTTCAGATACAGGAATGATCGGTTCATACAAATAGGATGAACACACAGAGTAGATTATAAGCTTTGTAATGATACTCTACCAGAGATCTTTTGCATGAAGCATATTCCAATTACATTATATTCACACTCATTAGCAGATTTTCATAAAATCACATGGAGTGCACCATCACAGCAGGGACAGGGTTTTACTGCGGCACCTGGGAGCAGTTGAGTTTCATGTTCAGGCTGTGGTATGAGTTCCTCCAGGTTTCTCGTAAGCACACAGGGACCTTAGCAGGTGCTCTCGCTACAGGAATGGCCCAGACATGATAAAGTGATGGGGATTGCATTTCCCTTTTTTATATTTGTATTTCCAATGACATTTCTGTTTGTGATTTCGTTTTGCTTTGTATTACTGTGTTTTCTCCTTATTTTGATATTTAACAGGCTAACTCTAACAGCTAATAATGCGAGACTTCCAAGCAGGGCCTGGGCGAGTGGAAAAGAACTGTAAGAGATGCTGGTTTTTGACCTTGTGTTAGAGAAGAATAGAATGCAGACTGTGGCAGAAATTGCTGAGAGAAGTAAGCTATCAGAAAGGAATATGTATAAACAAAATGCAGTTGTTGCTCATTACTGTATGTCACAAAAGGTATAAATGCTTGCCTTAACTGTTTATCTAACCGAGACCTACCTCAGGAGGGGAAACTCTGCCCGTGTGTACGCTCCCGCCTAACTGCAGTTGCTCGAAATAAACTGCATAATATAATAACATTTAACATCCCTGTGGTGGAAAGAGCATCTCAACAGCCTAACACTGTGGCATTTAATTTAAAAAAGGGGAACTATGCAAAAATGAGGGGGTTAGTTAAACAGAAATTAAAAGGTACAGTGACTAAAGTGAAATCCCTGCAAGCTGCATGGATGCTTTTTAAAGACACCATAATAGAGGCCCAACTTAAATGTATACCCCAATTTAAGAAACACAGTAAAAGAGCTCAAAAAGAGCCACCGGAGCTTATCAACCATGTAAAAGAAGCAATGAGAGATAAAAACTTTTAAAAAGTGGAAGTCAAACCCTAGAGAGGTAAATAGAAAGGAGCATAAACACTGCCAAATTAAGTGAAAAATTTAATAAGAAAAGCCAAAGAGGAGTTTGAAGAACGGCTAGCCAAAAACTCACAAGGTAATAAAATGGTTTTTAAGTATATCAGAAGCAGAAAGCCTGCTAAACAACCAGTGGGGCCCCTTGATGATCGACATACAAAAGGAGGGCTTAAAGATGATAAAGCCATTGAGGAGAAACTAAATGGATTCTTTGTGTCAATCTTCACGGCTGAGGATGTTAGGGAGATTCCCAAACCTGAGCTGGCTTTTGTAGGTAACAAATCTGAGGAAATGTCACAGATTGAAGTGTCACTAGAAGAGGTTTTGGAATTAATTGATAAATTTATCTGTAACAAGTCACAGGAACCAGACAGCATTCACCCAAGAGTTCTGAAAGAACTCAAATGTGAAGTTGCAGAACTATTAACTATGGTTTGTAACCTGTCCTTTAAATCGGCTTCTGTACCCAATGACTGGAAGATAGCTAATGTAACGTCAATATTTAGAAAGTGCTCTAGAGGTGATCCCGGCAATTACAGACCAGTAAGTCTAATGTCAGTACTGGAGAAATTAGTTGAAACAATAAATAGAATAAATAGAATAAAATTGTCAGACGACATAAATTGTTGGACAAAAGTCAACATGGTTTCTATAAAGGGAAATGGTGTCTTGCTAATCTATTAGAGTTCTTTGAAGGGATCAACAAACATGTGGACAAGGGGGAATCCAGTGGACATAGTGTACTTAGATTTCCAGAAAGCCTTTGACAAGGTCCCTCGCCAAAGGCTCTTATGTAAATTAAGTTGTCATGGGATAAAAGGGAAGGAATTCATGGATTGAGAACTGGTTAAAAGACAGGGAACAAAGGGTAGGAATAAATGGTAAATTCTCAGAATGGAGATGGGTAACTAGTGGTGTTCCCCAAGGGTCAGTCCGAGGACCAATCCTATTCACCTTATTCATAAATGATCTGGAGAAAGGGGTAAAAAGTGAGGTGGCAAAGTTTGCAGATGACACTAAATTGCTCAAGATAGTTAAGACCAAAGGAGACTGTGAAGAACTTCAAAAAGAGCTCACACAACTAAGTGATTGAACAACAAAATGGCAAATGAAATTTAATGTGGATAAATGTAAAGTAATGCACATTGGAAAAAATAACCCCAATTATACATACAATATAATAGGGGCTAATTTAGCTACAACAAATCAGGAAAAAGATCTTGGAGTCATCATGGATAGTTCTCTGAAGATGTCCACGCAGTGTGCAGAGGCAATCAAAAAAGCAAACAGGATGTTAGGAATAATTAAAAAGGGGATAGAGACTAAGACGGAGGATATATTATTGCCCTTATATAAATTGATGGTACGCCCACATCTTGTACTACGTACAGATGTGGCCTCCTCATCTCAAAAAAGATATACTGGCATTAGAAAAGGTTCAGAGAAGGGCAATTAAAATGATTAGGGGTTTGGAACGGATCCCATATGAGGAGAGATTAAAGAGGCTAGGACTTTTCAGCTTGGAAAAGAAGAGACTAAGGGGGAATATGATAGAGGTATATAAAATCATGAGTGATGTGGAGAAAGTAGATAAGGAAAAGTTATTTACTTACTCCCATAATACAAGAACTAGGGGCCACCAAATGAAATTAATGGGCAGCAGGTTTAAAATAAATAAAAGGAAGCTCTTCTTCACACAGCGCACAGTCAACTTGTGGAACTTCTTGCCTGAAGAGGTTCTGAAGGCTAGGACTATAACAGGGTTTAAAAGAGAACTGGATAAATTCATGGAGGTTAAGTCCATTAATGGCTATTAGCAGGATGGGTAAGGAATGGTGTCCCTAGCCTGTTTGTCAGAGGGTGGAGATGGATGGCAGGAGAGAGATCACTTGATCATTACCTGTTAGGTTCACTCTCTGGGCTGCTTCTGCTCTACAACTATGATTGTCTTTTTACACCAAAATCACTAACTTGAGCAGCCAATTCCATGTACAATCCTAGTGGATGTAAGACACGGGTAGCTTTTGCCTCAGGGTAGCTTGGCGGCATCAACCCTCTCTCCCCGACCTGGAGCTGATGAACATTCCTGGCTGGAGGGACACACGCTCCTACGAATCAAAAGGAAAGGAGTTGATAGAAAAGATCATAGGACTGACCCCAAAGAAGGGTGAGCTGCAAAAGGCAGAAGGAGGCAAGTGATCTGGGGGAGCTGAGAGACCACGGTGAAGATGGTGCAAAGATCACTATATTGGAATTAGCAAATGTGATTTTTTAAAAAACAAATCTTTGGCCAACACTAATCAAGGCATTTCTTACAGTTCTCTCCCATTTGGATTTTCTGATGTCTAATAGGGAATGACCTCTGATTGAAGCTTTTCCCAAATGCAGAGCATGTGTAGAGTCTCTCTCCACTGTGGATTCTATGATGTATGACAAGGTCTGAGCGCTCAATGAAGTTTTTCCCGCACTCAGAGCATGTGTAGGGTCTCTCTTGTGTGGATTCTCTGATGTGCAATAAGGTTTGAGCTCCGATTGAAGCTTTTCCCGCACTCAGAGCATGTATAGGGTGTCTCTCCGGTGTGGATTCTCTGATGTGAGATAAGGGTAGAGCTCTGATTGAAGCTTTTCCCACACTCAGAGCATGTGTAGGGCGTCTCTCCGGTGTGGATTCTCTGATGTGCAATAAGGTTTGAGCTCCGATTGAAGCTTTTCCCGCACTCAGAGCATGTGTAGGGCGTCTCTCCGGTGTGGATTCTCTGATGTGTAATAAGGTTTGAGCTCCGATTGAAGCTTTTCCCGCACTCAGCGCATGTGTAGGGCGTCTCTCCTGTGTGGATTCTCTGATGTGTGATAAGAGTAGAGCTCCGATTGAAGCTTTTCCCACACTCGGAGCATGTGTAGGGCGTCTCTCCGGTGTGGATTCTCTGATGTGCAATAAGGTTTGAGCGCCAACTGAAGCTTTTCCCGCACTCAGCGCATGTGTAGGGCGTCTCTCCCGTGTGGATTCTCTGATGTGCGATAACGGTAGAGCTCCGACTGAAGCTTTTCCCACACTCAGCGCATGTGTAGGACAGCTCTCCTGTGTGGATTCCCTGATGTGTGAAAAGGTCTGAGCTCTCATTGAAGCTTTTCCCACACTCATGCCATGTGTAGCGAGTCTCTTCCAAATTGATTCTCTCGTGTGTAATAAGGTCTGAGTGGCTACTGAAGTTTTCCTCTAGACTCTGCTGAGACTCACAGGCTTTTGCTTTTTCTGGGAGTGCACAACTCCTGGAAACATTCCCTTTGGGTCTTCCTGATAACGTCCCATGTGGTTCTACTTGCTCAGCATCTTCCTGCTGGGGTGTCTCCTCATTCTCACTCGCCATCCGAACACCTGATGGGAGACAGACAGAATCCAGACACAGGTCACTCCCTGTGCCTGAGAAAAAGGAAATCTCAGAGACAGGAATTTAAAAAGGGATGAACAAACCAAAATATGTGCGGGAGAGATCAAACCTATCAGGAGCTGATTTTCCCCAAACCCTTCCCCAGAAGAGAAAGGAAGGGATCAGTTTTGGTCTGCATCTCACCAGAACATGCAGGGGAAAGCGGGATCAGGTAGGGTTCTGCTGCCAGTTGTTAGTCAGGATAGGTGGGAAGCCATGAGTGACATCTGCCTAATGATTCCACATCTGAAGGGAACAATCCTGAACTTGGAGAGCTCACAAGGTCTTTGTAGGGCATCCCAAATGTTTCCTGTATTCATGGAGAGTTTTTGAGTTGGTTTAACCAATCCCTCACCTGTACAGGCAGCTCTCGGGAGCACTTCTTTCTCAGAGCCCTGGAGGTCTGGGACCCACGGCTCTTCCCCTCGTTCCAGCTGCGAGATCACATCAGGTTTGGAATTTAGAAACCCTATGCCAGGAAAAGAAAACAAGGGAGGTCAGTGGAATTTGTGGGATACTTGTCACAAAGAATAGTCCACGGTTTTAACCCCAGTTCATTTTTAAGCAGTAACATCCCAAGGCCGGCTTCCTTGGCTCAAAGTGGCAGGAGAGTTATTATTATTATAAATCATATGCATTACCTTAGTGCCTAAACACCAGCTAACAGTGGGTCCCCATTGTGCTAGGCAAAGTACAAACACTGAATAGTAGATGGCCCATGCCCTAAACGATTTACAATCTAACTAGACAAGAGAACCACAGAATGGGGGAAGGGGTAGAACCACCAGATAAAGAAACAGATCTTAAGATGCTTAAAGAAAATTTAATTTGATAGCATCCTGTCTGGCAAGAAATCACTTATCAACGGTTGTGGTACCCTCATTTCTGTATTGTTGTATCTTTATGTCCACCACTTTTCTGGTTCTCTAATTGTTTCTGCCTGCGGTATAATTAATGTTGCTGGGTGTAAGTTAATTAGGGTAGTAGGATATAATTGGTTAGGTAATTATGTTACAATATGTTAGGACTGGTTAGTTACATTTCAGTAAAATGATTGGTTAAGGTGTAGCTGGGAATATGACTATATAAACTGGGGTCAAATAGAAGGGGGAAGGGAAATTGGAATCAGGTTTATTAATGAGGGGACTGGGAACAGGGACACAGGCAAGGCTCTGCGGCATCAGAGCTGGGAAGGGGGACGCAGGCTAAACGCTCTGCGGCCTCAGAGCTGGGAACGGGACACCGGGGAACAGACTCTCTGGGCGAATAGCGATAAGCCCGACTGGTGAAGGGCTTCGGAATCTGCTTGCTTGGAAATAACCCCAATAAACATCGCACTATCTGCCCTTCAGACTTCTGGTCTTTTGCTGCTTGCTGTCTGCATGACAAGAACCAGGAAAGTGGGCGGGGGAAGGGAAAGCCCTCTAACAAAACTGACATGACCTGATAACCAAGAGGTGAGCCTTAGAGGAAGGTTTTAATACACTTTGTAACTGATGAGGGATTCTCACGAGGACTGATGAGGGTGCAATGGTAAATACACATTTAGATCCTTTTCTTGTTTTATATCTTTTTCCCATACGGCTTAACCTCTGGCGCACTGTCATGGATTCACAGGATCTGTGCAATGCCCTGGCTTTTAAACAGTCCTTGAGAGGTGCCCCTTGAGTGCGTTAGACCCCCAAGGGGTCCCACTCTTCCACAAGGATAGACCATGTAGCTTCAACACTTGAGACTGAGCCTCTGGATTCAACACTCCTATTTCAACCTGTGAGCTCTGCCAGCAGGTCCCAGCTGAATGACACTCCAATTCAGAGACTATTACTCATTCATGCTTCAATGCACCTCAGCAAGTTTTTGCTGTGCCACTGGGCAGACTGTTAAAACATAGCAGGGTTTATTAGTTAACTGAAACACGGCTTTAGATTAGGACAGAGAAGCAAAGAAGACAATATAGTCCATATTGGCCAATGCTCTTGACCCACACAGCTGTTAAAAACAGTTTTGTTTCCTTTCACTTTGCCTGTCCGTTTGTCTTCGCTCCAGTAGAGCTCCCTGTGTCTGCAAACCCAGTTCTTCCTGCTCCCAAGCACATCATGAGTCCATGTATGCTTCACTCAGCCAAGCTGAGATCCTCCCATGGACAGGTGACAATTATTCCCTTGTCTCTGTTGGGTATTCCATTGATGTAGGTTGGTCCCAGCCTGTCCTTAATGACCCATTCATATCACCCGTGACAGCTCCGTGACAAAACACCACATGTCTCCTCCTCTTTATAATCATAGCAATACCAACCACAGAGGGAAACTGAGGTGTGTATTGGCATCATAGAAATATCACCAAAATTCCTGCCTCTATCACACACACACTGCTCAGAGCCCTTGGAGAGAAAGCAAAGCACAAGAACTGGATGTTAGTCCAGTGAACACAGTGGAGAACAAGCTGCAATCCTCACACCCTGGTCAAACAGGAGAGGCATGTGGGTCCCCACCCACAGAGAGGGGCTGGCTAGAGGCTTGATACCCGAGAGGCCATTGCTTGAGCAGACCATGGAGGCAGGTCAAAGGCTTCGCTACCCCAGAACTGTGACATTGCAAAAGCAGATTTGGGGGAATTAGGAAACCTAGTGGCTCAGGTGTAATGGGAGGGAGAATTAAACTTCCCCAGTGTGTGGAGAAGCCTGGGGAATTAAACTCTAAAATTCAGAAGCAACAGCCCCTAATTCTTCCAGAAAAGGAGAATGTAAGAAACAAGAACTGGGCCACGCAAGCTCCGGAGGGACAGGCTCAGAGATCCAAGGAGCCTGTAGGGAAGACAGCTTGTGGCTGCTGCAGATGGGGAGAGGGGGGGACAAGACTCTCCAAACTCTCACTCCTGTTGACCCCCGACCTGATTTTATCATCTACGACCACCATGTCTCGTGGGCAATTTTATACTCGCTAGAGGTAAAATGTCATGATCAGAGTATTGCTTATTAGCTTGGAACATGCGTGGAGGGGCAAGGAGGCGATGCAGGTCTACACTACAGCCGGGTTCGACGCTCTGAGATCGATCCACCCATGGTCGATTTAGCAGGTGTAGTAAACACCCGCTAAATCGACTGCAGATCGCTCTCCAGTCGACCCCTGTACTCTATCCAGATGAGAGGAGTAAAGTAAGTCGACCCCCTGCAGCTTACACCCTGTGGTAACGCGATCTAAGGTACGCTGACTCCAGCTACTTTATTTACGTAGCTGGAGTTGCGGAGCGTAGGTCAACTGACTGCGGTAGTATAAACATAGCCAAAGCTTGCTACAGTTAAGGGCCGTATATTAGGTGGAGGCTTTGTGGGAGTAGCTATGCTGAAGTCTGGGATTTATCTGAATAGGCCTAAGGAGAGAATCCCAAGTCAGATATTTTGCACCCTGATTTTGAGAAACTAACGAGTAACCACAAACAGGTGCAACACGCCACAGGATTCTGAAAGCGGGGGTGGGCTTTAGCAATTAGGTTGCTATGCAGTATCTCAGCAGTTGGACGCATTCATATATTGGAAATATTAATAACTAAGTGATGTAAATCATGAGTATTAATGCTTGATGCTAAATTATGGACTTCCCAAAGGCTACATATGGGTTGGGGCAGCTATTGACATTATTGTAATCAGAATAAAGGAGCAGATATGGTATATAGCCATCCTATTACCATAATAAAGTGGATAAATTACCTTTCCGAGTGACCATCTTTTCATTTTGTTGGGTCCCTGAGATAGGGTCAACTGAAGCAGGGCCTCCCTTCTGATGGGCTCCCTTGCCCCTCGATCTTTGTTTCCAACGGTGTCCATAACTTGTAAGTATGCATAGGGCAAGACCCTCTTTACTACATAGTCTAATTGTTACGTGTATTGAGCCTGGCCTATGATTTCCATTATAACTGTCTGTATTAAATCACGTTTCTGTGTGTTTCACCAAATTTCATCCCCTCAATTAACTTTGAGTAGCCATGTACAAGGACAAGCTGTACCCCAATACGTAATCTTATAGCCATAAAAATTGTACAGGCTACACCACCACCCTGTGACATCATCAACAAAGTGCCCATTTGTGCCTGGGTAGCAGCCCCACGATGGGAGGGAGGATGCAGCAAGGACTCCGGATCGGTGGCCAGGGTCGCTGAGCATAGAGATGAGGAGGTTATATGGGGAGGGGGGTAATGAGCGGGAGAGGGAGGTCAAGAGTTAAAATAATAATATTCAGGAAAAAAATGTGTAATGAAGCGAAACTGAACAGAAATAAAACCGGAGTGTAGGCTCTAAAGCTTGGGTAGGGATTCGGGGTTAAAGGTCTGGGATTCCCCACAGCTCCAGATCCCTAAACCTCTCCTCCCTCCCACTGACCCACCCAGCCCACGTCCTGGGTGCCCTTCCTCCACACTCCCTTCCTCTTTGTCCCATTACTCTCAGCCGGCACCACCTCCCGGCACCTTGGGAACTTCTTGTGTTTCCTCCTCGTCTCTCACAACCTCATCCCTCCCTGCTGCTTCTTAGCTCTAACCCTGCACACCCCCTCCCCATGTCCTGGCACCCCAGAATTATCTACTCCCCCCTTTCCCCTCCCCACCCCCAGCTCTGTTCACCCTTCACCCGTGGGGTCCTGAATGTCAACATTATACACTCTCCTATCAAAAACAACAAGGAGTCCAGTGGTGGCACCTTAAAGACTAATGGATTTATTTGGGCATCTGCTTTTGTGGGTAAAAAAACTTCACTTCTTCAGCTGCATCTCCTATCAAAAGAGGAGCTCATCTGCCTGTCACACAAGCCAGGCATGAGTCACACACCTATTTACTTTAGAATTCTACAGTCAGCAGATTTTCCTATTGAAAAGGCATCAAAGCTACAGTTATTAATGTAGTTGCTAATGTAGCCAATAAGGATGCATTCAATGCAATTTTAAAAGGACTGACAGCACCAAAAAAGGCACATGTCCAAAAATGATACTTATGTATGGGAGATAAGACAAAAAAGTGGGGGAAGGGAACTTGTCAAAACTTGTATGACAAATAAAGGTATAAAGTTATCACTACTTGGGTTCTTTAGAGACCCCACAGCTTCTAATAACCCAGGGGACAGGACTCCTCACCCAGCAAGACCACCGTCTCATAGTTCTCCTGCATGACATCCCTGTAGAGGGCTCTCTGAGTGGGGTCCAGCAGAGCCCATTCCTCTCTGGTGAAATACACAGCCACCTCCTTGAAGGTCACCGGCCCCTGAAAGAGAAAGAGTCCAACACTCAGTACCTGCTGCCCCACTCACAGTCCCATTACTCACAGAACAGCAGCCCCAGGTAAATGGAAGCTCCGTGAGGCACATGTTAACAGAGTCCCACGCCATCTTGACTAGAGCATCCAGGAGGCATCAGAGGGTAGAAAGAGAGAACCTTTGTGTCTCCCAGCTGACAGACGGAGGCAGGGTCTTCACATTTATCACATGGCTACTAGCCAGAGCTTGATATAGGAGATGGGGCTGTCTCTGGACCCTGCTGGTGTCTCCCTGGTAGGAATGCCAACACTCTCCAAATAAAATATATGGAAGAAAGGGGAAGTCAATAGTAAAGAATGAAGTGAGAAGGTCAGAATTGTAGAAAACTGGCTATAAGAAATCAATGGAAATATGAAGGAAGTTTTTAAAAGTATATTAAGTACAAAATTAATCCTAACAATGGTAGTGGTAAATTACTAGATGGAAATGGCAGAATTATCAAAAATAATGCAGAAGAGGTAAAAGTCCTCAATCACTATTTCTCTCCTGGATTTGGAGAAAAACTGATGCTGTAACTCATATCATAAGATGTTGACGACATCCAACAAGAACTCACCAGGACGTTAAACAGCAGCTATTAACGTTAGACATGTTTAAATCAGCAGGTCCAGATAACTTGTATCCAAGAGTTTTAAAAGGCTTGGTGGAGCGGGTACCCATAGCAGTGCCTCTGTGTGACAACATCTTTATGGCTGACTTAGAACAACGCTTCATTAGCTCTTGTTCCCTAACGCCCCTACTCTACTTACGTTACATTGATGACATCTTCATCATCTGGACCCATGGAAAGGAAGCCCTTGAGGAATTCCACCATGATTTCAATAGTTTCCATCCCACCATCAACCTCAGCCTAAACCAATCCACACAAGCGGTCCATTTCCTAGACACTACTGTGCTAATAAGCGATGGTCACATAAACACCACCCTATACCAGAAACCCACTGACCGCTATACTTACCTACATGCCTCCAGCTTCCATCCGCGACACACCATACGATCCATTGCCTACAGCCAAGCTCTAAGATACAACCGTATTTGATCCAATCCCTCAGACAGAGATAAACACCTACAAGATCTCTATCAAGCATTCTTAAAACTACAATACCCATCTGCTGAAGTGAAAAAACAGACTGACAGAGCCAGAAGAGTACCCAGAAGTCACCTACTACAGGACAGGCCCAATAAAGAAAACAACAGAACGCCACTAGCCATCACCTACAGCCCCCAACTAAAACCTCTCCAGCGCATCATCAAAGATCTACAACCTATCCTTAAAGATGATCCCTCACTCTCACAGATCTTGGGAGACAGGCCAGTCCTCGCTTACAGACAGCCCCCAAACCTGGAGCAAATACTCACCAGCAACCGCACACCATACAACATAAACATTAACCCAGGAACCTATCTGAGTGTCTGGGGAAAATCTGAGCTTGGTTAGCACAAGCTTGTTGTGCACATCTTTCCCATACTGAGGGGATGGCGAATTATATTAATGAGATTACATTATAGAGATCCTTGTGCACTAAAAGAGAGTATAATTCTGAATTTATACTACAGCAAGTGTGCAAGGTTGGGGAGCTGGGAAATTGGCTGTTGTCTTCTATCTGTCCTTGAGTGGCTTAGGTAAGGCACTCAGGTAGCTTAGTTGGGTGTATGGCGCCACCTGCTGTCCTGCTGGGTGATTGTCAGCCTCTCCAGGCCCTGTTATCTCCAGCAAAGCAGTGTGAGAAGGGCCAGCCCAGCTTGAGGGTTAGAGGGCACAGCGGTTCCCAGAAGCCCCCCAGACTGCACCCTAGGGGTGACAACCCATCATATCCTACATTACACAAGTCTCAGCAGGTTTGTCACATCCTGTCCCCTCCCTTTCTCCACCCTCAATATTTCCTGCCTCCCACCACCTCCAGCAGCTCCCACCCTCCTATGCATTTACTGCTCCTCTCCCTCCAAGCAGAGCCCACCATCAGCTCCATGATAATCTCTTACCTGACCCAGCTCCACTGCAGCCATTTCCTGCCCCCTGGGAGGACGGGATGATCTGGAGCAAACGTGGACGTTAGTCTGTAGCCTGTCAGGGCGAGAAGGGCAATGAGAGAGAATTCAGACGGGGTTTTCATCCATTCCACAAGCCGATTCCCCCCAGGATTTTTCCCTGCTAATGGATATTCTAGGTTCTGCCACACTGTGAAGAACAGAGTGACCTTATTCCAGTACAGGCCTAGCCCCCTCCCACCAGGGTGTAACCCTCTGAGAAATCGTGAAACCCTCCCAGTAACAGTCTCTTTTACACTTATCAAGTTTGTGGACAATACCAAGCTGGGAGGGGTAGCAAGTGGTTTGGAGGATAGGATTAAAATTCAAACTGATCTGGACAAACTGGAGAAATGGTCTGAAGTAAATAGGATGAAATTCAATTAGGACACCTGCAAAATACACCGCTTACGAAGGAACAATCAGTTGCACACATACAAAATGGGAAATGACTGCGTAGGAAGGAGTGCTGTAGAAAGGGATCTGGGGGTCATAGTGGATCACAAGCTAAATATGAGTCAATAGTGTAACACTGTTGCAAAAAAAGAAAACCTCATTCTGGGATGTATTAGCAGAAGCACTGTAAGCGAGACACGAGAAATATTTCTTCTGCTCTATTTCACACTGATTAGGCCACAACTGGAGTACTGTGTCCAGTTGTGGGTGCCACATTTCAGGAAAGATGTGGACAAATTGGAGAAAGTCCAGAGAAGAGCAAAAAAAATGATTAAAAGTCTAGAAAACATGACCTATGAGGGAAGATTGAAAACATTGGGTTTGTTTAGACTGGAGAAGAGAAGCCTGAGAGGGGACATGGTAATATTTTTCAAGTACATAAAAGGTTGTTACAAAGATGCGGGAGAAAAATTGTTCTTCTTAACCTCTGAGGGTAGGATTAGAAGCAATGGCTTTAAATTGCAGCAAGGGCGGTTTAGGATGGAGATTGGGGAAAAAACTTCCTAACTGTCAGAGTGGTTAAACACTGGAATAAATTGCGTAGGGAGGTTGTGGAATCTCCATCATTGGGGATTTTTAAGAGCAGGCTGGACAAACACCTCTCAGGCATGGTCTAGATAATACTTAGTCCTCCCGTGAATGCAGGGGACTGGACTGGTGACCTCTCAAGGTCCCTTCCAGTTCTATGATTCTATGAACCAAAGGCCAGAGAAGAGCAGAATCAAAGGAGTCACTTTGGGGGATTCTCCCTGTCATTGTCCCCAAGGCAGCTGTCTCGGGTTTACATTGGATGCTCCAGCCTTTATACAGTCTCTCCTGGGAGTGCCCCTTTCATGGGCTGGGCCTAGTTTTAGCTTTTGGCAAGTGTGATCCTGGGGGTTCTGAGACTGGGCCTTCTTGTTCAGCACATCTTGTTTCTTTCTGTGCCTCCCAGCGAGTCCAAATGAGTAGATATTCCTCAGACAGACTGTGAACATAAGAATGGCCGACTGGATCAGAGCACTGCTCCATCTAGCTCAGTGGCCAATGCCAGGTGCTTCAGAGGGAAAGAACAGAAAAATCATCAAGTGATCCATCCCCTGCCACCCATTCCCAGCTTCTGGCAAAGAGGCTAGACACACCATCCCTGCCCGTCCTGCCTCTGACACTGGCAGATGAGGTGTTAGCTCTTGCAAAAGCCCCCATGTCTTAATTGAACATGGACAAACACATAGCTGGAATCAGTCTGACTCACCTATGTTAGTATTGTTAAAAGAGGTATTAGAATTGTAAGAACGTGTTTAGACTTTATTGAATGCTTGTGAGTTGGTGTCTGGGTTACTGTCTGACTAGTCGCAGGGGGTTGGACTAGATACCTCCTGAGGTCCCTTCCAACCCTGATATTCTATGATTCTATGACTGGCAGTAACCTGAACATTGCTGTGATTTGTGCTGTAAGGCAGTGGTTCTCAACCAGGGGTCCTGGGCCCGCTGGGGGGCCACTAGCAGGTTTCAGGGGGGCTGCCAAGCAAGGCCACCATTGGACTCGCTGAGGCCCAGGGCAGAAAGCTGAAGTCCCAGCACATGGGGCTGAAGTCCAGGGCCCTGAGCCCCACCACCAGGGCTGAAGCCAAAGTCTAAGCAATGTAGATTTGTGGGGCCCCTGTGGCATGGTGCCCCAAGAGGGGGAGAAAGTGCCCCAAGGCCTCAGCCAGAGGGTTGAGCCCTGACACACGACTGGCTCAGAGGGTCTCTGCCAGTCAGGAAGGGGGAGCAGCGAGAGAAGCCTGGCAACTGATGACTGGAGGGGTGAAGAGGTTTGGGGTACGGTGGGGGAAGAAGCATCTGGGACTGGATAACCTGGGGCTGGGCAGTCTCCACAGGGGACACTGGCTCCTCCTGTGCCCTTTCCACACCCTCTTGCGAGTCGAGAATGACCACCCTGTCCCCACCCCCAGCGGCAGCCGTGTCTCAGGACTTTCCCAAGCTGCAACCACTAACTCTCTTCCCATTTGGGGTCTAGCTTGGGGCAACAATTTCCCACCAAGATGAATCCAGCTGGCTGATGCCTGTTCTGGTGCCACAAGGTGGGTGAAAGGCAGAACTGCAGCACTTCTCAGGCAGAATTTATTTTCTTCATGCAAAAAAAAAGAAATTCTGCACTGGACGTGAATTCTGTGCGTACGCAGTGGCCCAGAATTCCCACATGAGTAACTCACACCCGGCACAAACATAACCTGCTCACTCCCATCTCTTCTCCCTATGCGCCGAGTCCCAGAGCTGCTGCTGTCATTAATGCACACAGGCTTTCACTCCCGTTAGTGCTGGCACAACCCAATCCAGCTACAGGACTGAACCCTTTTCTCCCATCACATGGGGCAGTCTCAGCTCAGGGGGAGATGAGAGGGGAAGCGGGTACAAATGAAAAAGATCGTTGTAGCCATGTTGGTCCCAAGATATCAAAGAGAGGGATTTTAATTGGTTCTAAAAGAAATGACCTCACCCACCTTGTCTCTCCAAGAGATCTGAAAGTGGCAGAAGGAGACAAACAGGAAGACACAGCTCAGGACTCTAAATCAAACATTTCAAGCCCCTGGAAGAAACTACATTTCCCTTCTGCCCCAGGTATGTTTGTGTCCTATATGAGGGACGACCCCATTCCCCTCACAGCAGCAAAGGGAGACTGCAGCCAGCCCCAGATGGTCGTTCCCCAGCCTGGGATGTGTGTTGTGACAAAGTTTGTGTGTGGTGGGTGCACGGGCTGGGTACAGCTAGACCCATCTGCAGACTGGAAAGTCAGGGCAACTCCCGCACAGCTTGGGGGTTGTGGGCAGGGGTAGCAGTTTTGGAGCTGGGCCTCTGTCCCCATAGGCCCCATGGCAGATGGCTCTGGCAGCATCAAGTGGGTCCGTCACTGCAGGGGAAGGCAGGGGTACTGTCTGTGATTGGGGGGGGGCATTGGAGGGGGGTCCATGCTCAAGAATGGGGAATGGAATTCACCTCCCCACCCCTCTGCAGAGCCCAGCAACTAGGGATTTATCCAGGGAAGTGAATTTCACTCTGGGTGACTTTGAGCCGGCCACGGAAAGATCCTTGTGCCTTAGGTTCCACACTGGCCCCAGGAGTTTACTAGTTCTCCCTCCCCAGACTGCTGGGGGCAGCCAGGGATCATTAGTGGGTTATGGGAATTAGAAGATGAAAATTCACTAAGAACAATGATATTTGTGTGTTTATTATTAAATCCCCAGACACCCACCAATCCCTGTCCTCCTTCCCATGAGCTATAAATATCTAAGGGACTCAGCTACTGATCCTGCAGTGAATTCCTGCCCCTCCCCACTTTCTATAGCAGCACTTTTAAGAACAGCCCAGGGAAACATGTAAATACTTTGAAACAAATTCCAGAAGCTGCTGAGCATGGACAAGTTAAAATGAAATCAAGGTTCCGTCTCTCCAAGGACCTGGCCCCTAGTGCAAAATTACAGACATTCCCCAGAAATATCAGTTGGAAGTGATGGCGGAGAAAGACGTAAGTGCATTGGTCGATCACAGGATAATTATGAGCTGCCAATGTGGTGTGGCCGTGAAATAGGCTAATGAAGTCCTAGGATGCATCAGGCGAGGTATTTCCAGTAGACACAGGGAAGGGTTAGTACTTCTGCCCCTAAAGTCTGTGAGTCTATAAACTGTGCCTTGCGTTGCACAGACACTGGTGGAGATCAGGGCCCCATCATGCTGCACACGGCAGAGACCCTGACTGAGATCAGCACCCGCGTTGTGCTGGGCACTGCAGACAGAGAGGGACAGTCCTTGCCCCAAAGAGATCACAGTCCAAGCAGAGAATGGGGAGGAGGAAAACAGAGGGGGCTGTGACTTACCCAAGGCCACCAAGCAGGTCAGGGACAGAGCCAGGAACAGACCCCGTTAATGCCCGAGCCCCATCACCCGCAGGTTGGAAAGGTCGCAGACCCCATTGCATTAGGCTGCAGGAAGAGGTGGGTTGCCCATGGATGCACAGGCTGTCTTGGCAGGGCAGCTCAGTGGCAGTCCCTGCACACAGCGGGGGGGGGGGGGGGGTGACCTGGGTCAGGAGAAGTCAGTGTCCAGCCCTGTGGGGCTGTGCTCCTGGCTCAGATCTCCAGCACTCTCTGCTGCCCCTCTGCTACCAGCTGCACTGTTCAGCCAGCCCCAGGCCTCAGAGAGGTCACTGTCCCCCCACATCCCAAACCTTCAAACTGGGACATGGTGCACCAGTGCCAATCCGAGTGCACTAGTGTAAATTCTGTCTATACTAAGAGTTTACACCACCAGTGTGGCAGAGCCCTTCAGTGCCCAAACCAGTACGGTGGCACTAGAACTGGGATCTATTTCTAGCTCTGTCAGGGAAGCCTGGGTGACCTTGGACACATCAATGTTTCACCTCCCAACTTTAGGCTATTGACCCAGCTGCCCACTCACTGGGGTCTCCTCTCTCTCCAGAGCTGCTCACCACTCAAATCTGTGGGGGGGTCCCCAGAGCTAAGGCAGCTCAGCTCGGGAATAGTCTTACAAGGGGGGCTGTGGAGTCTCTGTCCCTGGAAGTTTCTAAGAGCAGTGTGACGAAGTGGGGCTGTTCTTAATGTTTCCTCTGAATACTGTGTGGGTGCCTCAGTTTCCCCTAGGCATTTCTTAAGTCCCCACTGTGCATAAATGGCCGACACTTTGTATCCTAGCAACAAATGGCTGGGGCCCTTCCCCCCGCAAGGGGCTGGCTGAAGGTGAACAGAGAGATCAGGTGACCTCCTGGCCCGGGAAAGAGACAAAGCCCAGAGGGGGAGGGGCTGGAGGGGGTTTCAGTTTGGGAGCTGGCTGGGCGTGAGGGCAGACGTGGGGGTCTGCCTCACTGGGCCCCAGAATGGACCCGGACGAGGGGTCCGGTTCTCTGTACCTACAAGCTCTGTTTTAGCCCGTGTTCCTGTCATCGAATAAACCTCTGTGTTACTGGCTGGCTGAGAGTCACGTCTGACTGCGCAGTGGGGGGGCAGGACCCTCTGGCTTCCCCAGGACCCCGCCTGGGCGGACTCGCTGTGGGAAGCGCACGGAGGGGCAGAGGATGCTGAATGCTCCAAGAAGAGACCCAGGAGGTGAAGCTGTGGGAGCTTCTTACCCTGAAGACAGTCTGCTCCGAGGGAGAGGGGGTTCCCCAAAGTCCTGCCTGGCTTCGTGGGGAGCAGTTCCAGAGCATCGCCCGGGCACTCCGTGACAAGCAGGTAGGACAAAGCTCTGTCAGAGGGAATCTACATAGACTTGGTCCTGCCCCCGCAGAGAGAGCTGGACTTGATGACATCTTGAGCTCCTGCCCAGCACTACATGTCTCTGATGCTATGAAATAGATACGTATAAAACACAACGTTCAGAGTAAAACCCACAACATGTCAGGCAATTCAGAAAAAAAACCAACACCACAGCATAAAATGGCAATACAAAGGAAAAGAAAACAACACACTGCTCACTAATACACCCTAGGACCAAATTACACAATGAAAAAGAGCTGAACTCAAACCAGCACAACACAGGCACCAAATACACTGAGGCAAAACAATGCACCATAAAACTATGCAACACAACATGGTGAAGTCACAAATGGCACCATGCAAAACAGCTCAGCATAGAACAGGCACAGCACAAAAGAGAATTATTTCAGTGTAGGCCTGGAAGGGATCTTGAGAGGGCGTCTACTCCAGCCCCCTGTGCTGAGGCAGGACCAAGTATCCCTAGACATTCCCAGACTGGTGTACCTCTAACCTGATCTTAGAAACCTCCAGTGAAGGAAATGCCACAGCCTCCCTTGGAAGCCAATGCAAGGCAAACACAGCCCCAAACAAGCTGTACACACACACGCTGGGCTTAGGGTTAAGGGGAGAGGCAAGAATTCAAACAAGTTGGGTCCAGTTCCCAGTTCTGCCCCAAATTCTCCATGCAAACTTCAGCAAATTACTTCAGCTCTTGGAGCTTCAGTTTCCCCATCTGTAAAATGGAGAGTTGCCTCCCACCATTGGCCTATTTAGCCTTTGAGCTTTTTGTGGCAAGGCCTCTCTGTCCCTGTGGGCACGTCTACACTGCAGTCAGACACCGGCGGCTGGCCCGTGCCCGCTGACTTGGGCTCACATGGCTCAGGCTGTGGGGCTGTTTAATGGTGGTGTAGATGTTCCGGCTGGGGCTGCAGCCCAAGGTCTGGCACCCTCCCACCTCGCAGGGTCCTACAACCTGGCTCCAGCCTGAGCCCAGACATCTACCCGGCAATTAACCAGCCCCTTCGCCTGAGCCCTGTGAGCCTGAGGCAGCTGCCATGGGCCAGCTGGGGGGGGGGCTTTAATGGCAGGGTAGAGATACCCTGGGTGTCTGTTCAGGACCTGTCACAATGGGGACCCTGATCTTGGTGGGTGTCTGTGCAGAGCCCTGCACAACAGGGGGACTGATCTCAGTCGGGGACTCTGCAACTCCGAGCATTACAGGATCCTGGATTTTGTTTGGGGTCCCTGCAGCACCTGGCAAAATGTGGGGCCAGGATCTCTGTCAGGGTCAGTGCAGTGCCCACTACAGTGGTGGGACGTGATCTGGGTCGGGGTCAGTGCAATGCCAGACCCAACGGGGACACAGATCTCAGTCGAGGTCTCTGAAGTGCCCAGCACAATGGAGGCAGCAGTTTGGGCCACAGTGGTGCACTGCCCGGCACAAGGGGGGCCGTGATCTCGGTCCAGGTCTCAGTTTTACCTGGCACAACAGTGAGGTCTGATCTCACGTGGGGTCTCTTCAGCACCTGGCAGAACAGGGTCCAGATCTCAGTTGGGGTCTCTGCAGCGCCTGGCAGAACAGAGCCCAGATCTCAGTTGGGGTCTCTGCAGCGCCTGGCAGAACAGGGCCACGCTCAGTATGATAAGAGCCCTGATCTCAGTCACACACCTGGGGAGAAAAGGGGGAAGATTTTTGAACATTCGATAGCAGTATTTCAGAACGGAGAAGAAAATGGGGCACAAACTAAATATTTGCCAATATAAGGGACAAGCATCAACAGGTGGGGAGATTTTGTGTCACCATTCAACCACTCAAGAGAAAAGAGGGGAAATTTGAGGGGATTATACAGCGATATTGAATCAACAACAGAATGGGATGGATTCTTCTTGCCTCACATTCCCATGGCCAGCAGGGAGCCCGGGGTGATATGGCTTTCACAGGGGAGAGGAGTGGGGCTGGAGTCAGAAGGTCGCTGGCTGTGACTGAGAAAGTCAATGGCTGTGGGGTCTGGGGAATGTGACTTGGGGGGGGGGGGGGCTGCTGGGTTGGCCAGGGTGGGGGTGGGGGGCAGTAGCTGGACTGGGAAACCTGGGGCTGGGCCGTCTCCATGGGGGACTCTTGCTCCTCCCCCCCCTTCCTGGCCCTTCCCAGGCCCCGTTGCCAGCAGAGAGAGGCCCCCCCCCAGCCCAGCCCAGAGGTGTCCCTGTCTCAGGGCCCCCCCAGCCTCTGCCCATTCACCCTCTGCCCAGCTCAGGAATCACTCGGGGGAACCATTTCTCACCCGCACAAGGACAAATCCCTGCAGGGGAAATGGGGGAAACCCCCCAAACCCGAGCTCTGAACTGGCCACTGGCGAAGGGGAGAGAAAATGGGGCACAATCGGGGGGGGGGGACAGGGAACTTCTCAGGGGTGGGGGGAGGGGGGGTCACCCTGGGGGCTGCTCGTGGCTCTCTAGGGAGAAAGGGGGCAGGGCGAGGGGGCGGGGGGGTCCCCACGGGGGGGGCAGCGGTAAATCCGAGGGGATCTCAGCCCCCCCCCTTTCTCTCCCCGCTCCTCGGGGGTCACCGGCTCCCCCCCCCCGGCCATGTCCGGGCTGCACCGACACTTCCGCCCCCGCCCCCGGGCTCGCGCCGGGACCTGGAGGCTGCAGCGTTAATGAAGGTCTCTCCCGCCGCGATCTGCGCATGCCCAGAATACAACGTCACAAACCTTCTCCAGCCCCGGGAGAGGCTCCAACGGCCCCGCGCGAGCAAGGCAGAACCGAAGCGCCCCGCCCCCGTTCGCGCTCCGGCTCCGCCTCCCTCTGTGACGTCACTTCCGCTCCAGGGAGAGTCTGGAACTACATCTCCCAGCCTGCCCCGGGGGCGCGTCTGCCCTCTCCAGCCCCGGTGAGGGAGGGGTTAGCAGCTAGAAGTGCGCATGCTCCGTGCGGGCCCCACTGCGGGCGGGGGAACAAAGCTGCTGCTGCCGCCTCCGTGTGAGCCGGAGAGTGACTCTGCCCCGGGGAACCTGGGAGAAGCCTCGGAGCCGCCTCGGCCCCAGGAGCTGCAGCAGGATCCGCCCCGACCCGCCGCAACGGCACAGCCCCCTGCACACCGTACCCCCGCCCAGCTCCCCCTGCCTAGAGACCCCTCCCGCTGACCTCCCCCCACAACGGCACAGCCCCCTGCACACCGTACCCCCGCCCAGCTCCCCCTGCCTAGAGACCCCTCCCGCCGACCTCCCCCCGCAACGGCACAGCCCCCTGCCCACCTTACCCCTGCCCAGCTCCCCCTGCCTAGAGACCCCTCCCGCTGACCTCCCCCCGCAACGACACAGCCCCCTGCCCACCTTACCCCTGCCCAGCTCCCCCTGCCTAGAGACCCCTCCCGCTGACCTCCCCCCACAACGGCACAGCCCCCTGCACACCGTACCCCCGCCCAGCTCCCCCTGCCTAGAGACCCCTCCCGCCGACCTCCCCCCGCAACGGCACAGCCCCCTGCACACCTTACCCCCGCCCAGCTCCCCCCGCCTAGAGACCCCTCCCGCGGTCCGCCGCCCGCAACGGCACAGCCCCCTGCACCCCTTACCCCTGCCCAGCTCCCCCTGCCTAGAGACCCCTCCCGCTGACCTCCCCCCGCAACGGCACAGCCCCCTGCCCACCGTCCCCCCGCCCAGCTCCCCCCGCCTAGAGACCCCTCCCGCCGACCTCCCCCCGCAACGGCACAGCCCCCTGCCCACCTTACCCCTGCCCAGCTCCCCCCGCCTAGAGACCCCTCCCGCCGACCTCCCCCCGCAACGGCACAGCCCCCTGCACGCCGTACCCCTGCCCAGCTCCCCCTGCCTAGAGACCCCTCCCGCTGACCTCCCCCCGCAACGGCACAGCCCCCTGCACGCCGCACCCCTGCCCAGCACCCCCTGCCTAGAGACCCCTCCCGCTGACCTCCCCCCGCAACGGCACAGCCCCCTGCACGCCGTACCCCTGCCCAGCTCCCCCTGCCTAGAGACCCCTCCCGCTGACTTCCCCCCGCATCGGCACAGGCCCGTGCCCGCCCTACCCCTGCCCAGCTCCCCCCGCCAAGAGACCCCTCCCGCCGACCTCCCCCCGCAACGGCACAGCCCCCTGCACGCCTTACCCCTGCCCAGCTCCCCCCGCCTAGAGACCCCTCCCGCTGACCTCCCCCCACAACGGCACAGCCCCCTGCACGCCGTACCCCTGCCCAGCTCCCCCCGCCTAGAGACCCCTCCCGGAAACCTCCCCCCGCAACGGCACAGCCCCCTGCACACCGTACCCCTGCCCAGCTCCCCCCGCCTAGAGACCCCTCCCGCCGACCTCCCCCCGCAACGGCACAGCCCCCTGCACACCGTACCCCTGCCCAGCTCCCCCTGCCTAGAGACCCCTCCCGCCGACCTCCCCCCGCAACGGCACAGCCCCCTGCACACCGTACCCCTGCCCAGCTCCCCCCGCCTAGAGACCCCTCCCGCCTACCTCCCCCACAACGGCACAGCCCCCTGCACGCCGTACCCCCGCCCAGCTCCCCCCCCCGAGACCCCTCCCGCCGACCTCCCCCCACAACGGCACAGCCCCCTGCACACCGTACCCCTGCCCAGCTCCCCCCGCCTAGAGACCGCTCCCGCTGACCTCCCCCCGCAACGGCACAGCCCCCTGCACACCGTACCCCCGCCCAGCTCCCCCTGCCTAGAGACCCCTCCCGCCGACCTCCCCCCTCAACGTCACAGCCCCCTGCACGCCGTACCCCTGCCCAGCTCCCCCTGCCTAGAGACCCCTCCCGGCAACCTCCCCCCGCAACGACACAGCCCCCTGCACGCCGTACCCCTGCCAAGCTCCCCCCGCCTAGAGACCCCTCCCGCTGACCTCCCCCCGCAACCGCACAGCCCCCTGCCCGCCGTACCCCTGCCCAGCTCCCCCTGCCTAGAGACCCCTCCCGCTGACTTCCCCCCGCAACGGCACAGCCCCCTGCACGCCCTACCCCCGCCCAGCTCCCCTTGCCTAGAGAACCCTCCCGCTGACCTCCCCCCGCAACGGCACAGCCCCCTGCACGCCGTACCCCTGCCCAGCTCCCCCTGCCTAGAGACCCCTCCCGCTGACCTCCCCCCGCAACGGCACAGCCCCCTGCACGCCCTACCCCTGCCCAGCTCCCCTTGCCTAGAGAACCCTCCCGCTGACCTCCCCCCGCAACGGCACAGCCCCCTGCACGCCGTACCCCTGCCCAGCTCCCCCTGCCTAGAGACCCCTCCCGCTGACCTCCCCCCGCAACGGCACAGCCCCCTGCCCGCCGTACCCCTGCCCAGCTCCCCCCGCCTAGAGACCCCTCCCGCTGACCTCCCCCCCCAACGGCACAGCCCCCTGCACGCCGTACCCCCGCCCAGCTCCCCTTGCCTAGAGAACCCTCCCGCTGACCTCCCCCCGCAACGGCACAGCCCCCTGCACGCCGTACCCCCACCCAGCTCCCCCTGCCTAGAGACCCCTCCCGCTGACCTCCCACCACAACGGCACGGCCCCCTACACGCCGTACCCCTGCCCAGCTCCCCCTGCCTAGAGACCCCTCCCGCCGACCTCCCCCCGCAACGGCACAGCCCCCTGCCCACCTTACCCCAGCCCAGCTCCCCCCGCCTAGAGACCCCTCCCGCTGACCTCCCCCCGCAACGGCACAGCCCCCTGCATGGCGTACCCCCGCCCAGCTCCCCCTGCCTAGAGACCCCTCCCGGCGACCTCCCCCCGCGACGGCACAGCCCCCTGCATGCCGTCCCCCCGCCCAGCTCCCCCGGCCTAGAGACCCCTCCCGCTGACCTCCCCCCGCAACGGCACAGCCCCCTGCATGCCGTACCCCTGCCCAGCTCCCCCCGCCTAGAGACCCCTCCCGCTGACCTCCCCCCGCAACGGCACGGCCCCCTGCACACCATACCCTGCCCAACTCCCCCCGCCGAGAGACCCCTCCCGCTGACCTCCCCCCGCAACGGCACAGCCCCTGCACGCCGTACCCCCGCCCAGCTCCCCCTGGCTAGAGACCCCTCCCGCTGACCTCCCCCCGCAACGGCACAGCCCCCTGCACGCCGTACCCCCGCCCAGCTCCCCCCGCCTAGAGACCCCTCCCGCTGACCTCCCCCCGCAACGGCACAGCCCCTGCACGCCGTACCCCCGCCCAGCTCCCCCTGGCTAGAGACCCCTCCCGCTGACCTCCCCCCGCAACGGCACAGCCCCCTGCACGCTGTACCCCTGCCCAGCTCCCCCACCCACAGATCCCCAACTGCCCAGTACCCCCTTCACAGTCCCACCATCACAGCTGTACAGCGCCCCAAGTTCTGGCCATCAAGTCGACTAATTTCTGAAAAACTGAGTGTAGCATTGGGAGCAGCGTCTGATGTTTTCCTGTCTAGCCGGCTTGCTGCCTAGGACGATCGCTCCTTGAGTGGGGTGATCCACAGGGAGTAGCTCAAACCTCCAAAGTGCCTGGCCAGGGGCAGGACATTGGCACAGCAAGGGAGGGGTGTGGCAGTGACATCACAAAGGGCTTTTGCAGGACCTCAGACTATTGGTCAAAGGTGGTGGGGAGGTGGTGACCTCACAGAGAGATGCTGACATCAGCCAGGCAGGACAGGGCCGAGGGGCCAGGGAAACCTCAGAGACCCCTGTGGCTTTGCTTCAGCAAGTCTCCTTCTCCAGGTCTCTCTTTGAGGACTGAGAGAGTATTCGGGTTCACGGACGTGAGCGCCAGGAGGAACCTCTTTTGAGTTTTCTCCTTCCCTTTTAGTGATTTTACTAGAAAACAGCCGTCCCTGTTTAGAAGGTAAGAGCCTCCTCGAGGTTTGAAACCTGTTCAGTCTGATCCATCTGGTGACCGTTGAATTCTAGGCATGGAAAACACGAGCTTAAGGAGGCAGAATTTTATTCTGCACCTGGGATTTTGTCCCATAGAATCACTGTGGTCATTAGGGTTTGTCCTTTTTGTTTCACCTTTTCCTCCATCGATTCCTCCCTCCTTTCTCTTCATCTCTTGCTTCTTTTGTCTTTTCACCTGTTCCCCTCCCAACACCAGGAGCGGGGTGTGTATGTGTGTGTGTGTGTTGCGGGGGAGTGCTCGGCAGCTCCCACTGTGGGAGGTCCACCCCAAAAATGTGGGGCTGAAATAGTGCTCGGGCAGTGATCCCCATCAGTGACCTGGGCCATCCTTTGGGCTCTCTGGTGAGAACCCTCAGCCTCCCGTCCTCAGTCTCTACCCTGATTGGCTGAGCAGGGGGTTATTGACAGGGAGGAGACTCAGGTCCTTGTTCTTCTCTTTTAAAACCAAGTAAATAAGTCAGAACCAGTTCTATGTTTGACAAATTTTGCTGCTTCTCTGCATTAATGGTCTCTGAGCAGGTCATGATTCTCTCTAACATTGCAGTTCTCCTCATATACTTGCTGAATAATTACAGTGCACTGTTGTTGGTCTGGAGCTCATCTGAGAGCACTTTACTCAGGTCATTCAATGTCTGAAATTCAAGATCCGATGGTTAGTTTGAAAATCAGGGATCTTGGGTCCTATTCCCAACTCTGCCACTGACTGGCTGTGTGACCTAAGACAAGTCACTTCTCCTGTCTCAGCCTTAGCTTCTCCCTCTTTCAAATAGGGATAATAATGATCCGCTCCTACCTACCTCATGGTGGGTGGAGGACGGGGATCCATTGGAGTAGTGCATAATATGAGGTGTCCTATCATATTTACTCCGATCAGATTATGACATAATAGAATCGCTGAAATAGTCTATTTCATTTGTATTTTTTTTATTTTGCAGTTGTTAAGAGCAGCAACTACTTAGCTCAGACTGAAGCATCTTATCTAATGTTTGTGGTCTAAGTATCTCCCCTTTGTGTGTGATGGGACAATTTAACACACACTGACAAACAGAGGGGTAGCCGTGTTATTCTGGTTCTGTAGAAGCAGCAAAGAATCCTGTGGCACCTTATAGACTAACAGACGTTTTGCAGCATGAGCTTTCGTGGGTGAATACCCACTTCTTGCATCCGAAGAAGTGGGTATTCACCCACAAAAGCTCATGCTGCAAAACGTCTGTTAGTCTATAAGGTGCCACAGGATTCTTTGCTGCTTCTGACAAACAGGAGATGCTTTTGTTTTGCAACAAAATATTTTTGCAAAGAACTTTCATCCCATTTGTTTTGATTTCGAGAAACAAACTGGTTTAGTCTGAAGGGGATTTTCTGGCATTGAGCAGGCGCAGTGTATCCCGTGACACCCGCCCGCTATACGGCGGCCCCTGCTGAGGGCGCCCTTGCTGCAGCTGGTTCTGCTGGCGCCCTGTGGTTGCCCTCGTTCAGCCAGGAACAAGCCTCAGGTGAGTGGAAAAGAATCCTGTCCAACCGAGTCTGGCAGCTGCCATCATGTAGCCAGAAGTCCCCACACCTGCCGGGGAAAAAAACCAGCGACCATAAAGTGGTCCATTGTCTCATGCGGTGCCAGAGCCTGACACAGTGCTCGTGGGTAAACTTTGCTCTGCACACGCCGGCTGTGCACACGCCGGCCGGTTCCCATGAAAGATCTGTCACTGCACGTCTCGGTACTTAAAAGGTACCTGTGCCACTGGCAGATACTTTAAGGCTCCCGGCAGTGAGTTCTGGGGACAGTTGCTCACTTTCAGTGACTGTAACTGTATGTGCAGCTCTGTGCAGTCACATTTGATAGAAGTTTGGTAATTAAATTATACAAGAGGATCAGGTAAAGTGGCTACTACCACCACTATGTTTTGTCCCGAGAAGCCTTTACAGCCATTCTGAGGGGAAACGGGCCCTTTGCCCACAGAAATGGTCTATAGGGGACGGCTGCAGGCAGCAGGCGGAGAGATAATCTCATCAAAATGATTTGACTCCTGGGCAATGTAATCAAAATCACTAAAGGAATGTCTGGGGTTTCTATTGGCACTTAACTGGCCTGCCCCTGGCTGGCTCTGGTTGTACAAGATGGACATGTAATCGGGTTTCAGTTATGTAAAAAAGAGTAATCGCAGTGCAAGGGATGTTAGGCAAAGGAGAACTTTGTGTGTGATGATGTAAGGTTTTAAGGGCCTAAACTGACACTCATGGTTTGTAAAACTCTTGTTTTGAAGGTTTAAGATGAATCGGTTTGGTTCTGCTTTGCTGGGTTTTTTTTAATGATGCCACTGAAAATCCATTTGAATCATTCAAAGTGGCAAAACTGACAGACCCTTTCTGCCAGACAGCGGTAACTAGTGTTGTTTGGTATTTAGCATTTAACCCTTAAGGTACCTCACTACTCTATAAACGAATAAGTCATGTGGGAAAGACAGCTCCCGTCCTTCATTGTAAAAGGTCAGGTGGGCAGGGCCGGCTCTTGGCACCAGCAAGCCAAGCACGTGCTTGGGACGGGACATTTTCAGGGACAGCGTTCCAGCTGTCTTTTTGTTTTTGTTTTGTTTTGTTTTGTTTTGTTTCAGGTGGCAAAAGCCTAGAGCCGGCCATGGCAGCAGCAGCACGTTGTGCGCTGGGGCTGCTGCAGTTCGTGCCCAGGGGGAGCAGCACCCACACCTTGTGGCTGGGCCAGGCAGGCTCCGAGCAGCGGACACTCGGGCTGGGGCCACCCCGCGGGGCGCACGGAGCTGCATGCAGGTGCTGCAGGGTGGCTGCCCCCCAGCGCCACAGCCGGGGCTGGGCGAAGCGGCCCGAGCCGCCCAGGGACTGCGGCAGGGTGGCCAGAAGCAGCAGCAGCTGCGGGGTCATAGAGGGCAGGGTGCTGCCATGCGGGGCCCATGTCCCACTCTCTGGGGCTCTGCTCCCTCTGGGGCTCCCCTGCCCCGGCTCCTCAGCCCCCTGCCGGGGCAGTCCCCCGGCTCTGCCCTCCCGGGTCCCAGCCGGTCCTGGAGGCGTGAACCCTGTCTGGAGGGACTCTGGGCTGAGGCCCGGCCCGGGAGTCCTGCTGCTTACCCCGACCCTGCCAGCGCCGGACCGACTGCAGGCGAGGGGGGCATGGGCAGAGTCAGCACTGGTGGGGGGAGCCCAGGGCTGGGGTGGTAGGGGGTGGCGGATGCGGGTAGGGTGGGGGTGAGAGCCCAGTGCTGGGGTGGCAGGGAGTGGGGGTGGGGCACTGGTGAAGGGAGTGAGAACCCAGGGCTGGGGTGGGGGGCAGCCAAAACAACTTTTTCCTTGGGGCGGCAAAAAACCTAAAGCCGGCCCTGCAGGTGGGCCAGAAGCTCTCTTGTCCTGCTGGGGAGCTCAAAGTCAGGTACTCGCCTCAGGTAAAGGTGCTGCTGCTGCCCTCCCAGAAAACAAGCTGCTCCCTACACAAAGGGGGAGGAAAGAGCCTGGCAAAACCTATGATTGAACCAAGAACCTTTAGATTTTCAAGCTAACGCTCACCCAACCGAGCTACTTTGGCAGCTGTGTAAGATGGCTGTCGTTTGATGCTTCTCTGCCCTTTGGTGCTGGGGGGCTGGCGCTGCTGCTGCCTGTGGGGCTGGCAGGGGGGCTGATGTCTGCACAGAGTGGGGGGCACTTGGGACCTTACCAGACTGGCGCAGTGAAGACGGGGGGTTGACAGAGCAATACAGACGCTTTCCAGAGCACGGAGGATCTGGAAGGGGCGTAAGGTCGGCCTGTAAGGAGTAACCAGGTGGGGCAGACCCAGGGGGAGGCTGTGGGCTGCTGGTTGGTTGGTGGGATCCGAGATCTAGATCAAAGCTGCACAGCGACCTGACCCCAGGGTTATAAGGCCGACATAGTGACCCCTTACTGGCCTCGGTGACCCCCAAACCCTTGTTACTAAGGGCATTGAGGAGTCTCTGTCCCTTAATGACTTCTGGGAGCTCCCCAGCAGGCTGCGGGCATCAGCCGCCTCCTGCCACACAGGTTAGACTCTTGGTGCTGTGCCAGCCGCCCCCTCACTTGCAGGCCCAGTGTAAGAAGCAGGAGGCCCGGTGCTGGCAGAAGAGGGTTTTGATTAATCGACCTCTGTGTGATGGGCACAGGACGTTTCCACTCAGTAGCGTAGCTGGGGGGGAGCAGCTAAGGGCGTCGGGTTCCTCCGGTGGGGGTGTGGAGCAGCCGTTCGTTTTCCTGTTCGCACTCCTCTGCGGTGTGAAAATCGGGGAGGGGAGGCGGAAGCCCCACTTCCCTCCAGAAATGACGCCCAGTGGAGGAAGCCAGGACAACAGGGTGGGGCGGCAAGTGGTGGCCAGACTCTCACCGCCAGGGTCTAGTCTAGCTCAGGGTCCAGCTCAACTTCCTCCCCGCGCCACTGGCCCCCAGGCCCCTCCCGCCACCAGGTCAGCCCGGGCACTAGGGCAGGAACAGGGTGAGGCAGCAAGTCAAGCTGAGCAAGGCAGGCAAAAGCGAGTCTTGTCTTCATGGGCCGTTCACAATGACGTCCTTTTTGTGTGGAACTGCTGCAAAAACATCCCGGGCAGAGAAGCAACAGGCCAAAATATTACCATGCAGCTACCAAAGTAGCTCAGTTGGGAGAGCATTAAACTGAAGTTCTAAAGGTCCCTGGTTCAATCCCAGGCTCTGGCAGGCCCTTTCATCCCTCTTTGCACAGTGGTGGCTTGTTTTCTGGGAGCACAGTGGTCCCTGCACCCAAGGTGAGTCCCTGAGCTTGGGCTCTGCAGTAGGGAAAGATATTGTGGGCTTCTGCCCCTAATTGGCTGGCCTGACATTTAACAATGAGGGACAGGAGCTGTCTCTCCTAAGTGAGTTATTGGTGGACCCAATATGGCAGGAAGAGAGTGCTAGAGGGGGTGCTGGGCAGTGACAGGCAGGTATAGGGGATGAAAACTCTTCTGTGCAGCTGAGGGAGGGCAGTACCAGGGAAGGGGCATGTGTGAAAGTGGCCATGTGGAAGGGAGTTGGGGGCCCAGGAGGAGGCACTTGATGTTCAGTGTCTTGGAGCCGCTGGGCTTGGAGATGGTGGGTGTTCAGGAAATGCACATTAATGACTCTAGGGTAGCTTGATGGGCAGAGGGTGATTGGAGGAAGGGCCCATCTCTCTGGTCCTCCAGGCCAGGGAAGAATGATGGGGCTGGAGTCTTGTTCTTCACATTCATGGTGCGAGTACAGAAGGTGCTGGAGCTCCGACCAGGGAGGGCATTACTGGTGGCTTTGTGCTCCATGGCACTGGTTACTGCTATATATGGTCCCCAGTTAAGGCATGAAAGGAAAGTTCTATGAAGGAACTGGCTCCCTTCTTCTAGACCGCACGGTGTTTGGTGTCGGGGGGGATTTCAATTGTTGCACCAGCCTGAGGACTGCTGGTCCTGTTTTCCCAACCGTCAGAGGAAACTCTTCTATGATGAGCACTACCTGGCACAGGTCTGTAGTGAGGTCGGCTTAGAGGACGTGTTTCTCCGCAGTGAACCAGTGGAGGGAGGGCAGTAACCTCCTATTCCTCTGACCCGAGCTCACACCAGCTGCAGAGGGGATACACCTTTCTGCGGGGACAGGCCAGGAGTCGCATTGACCGGATTTGCGTGAAGGAGAGCACGTCGACAGCCCAGTGCAGGGTGTGCCAATGGACTGTTCGGATCACGCAGTTCTCACCGTGTGCTCAGTGTGGGCAATTCCCTGACCCACGGCAGAGGATATTGGAAGCTGAAAATCCAGAGCTTGCAAGATAAAGGAGCAGGGGGGCGAGGCCTGGAGGTGTTGGCAGAACGGGAAAGCATCAGAGGGTTCTGTGGTTACCAGGGGGATTGGTGGGAGTCGGTGAGGGAGGAGTTGGCGGCTTTGTTCCGGCGGTCAGGGAAACACCACAACATTAAAGAAACCAACAGTGCAAAGTCCTGCAGTGTCGCCTGTGGGATTTCCACAAGAGCATCCAGGCAGGGGAGCCAGTCAGCGTGTGACTGTACGATCGGATCAAGCGACAGCTGCCTGAGTTCCAGGAGATGAGGCTGCAGTTGGCTGATATGAGCGGGAGCATCGAGTGAAGGGAGGAGCAGACTCCCCTGACGTTTTTGCAGCCTGCAGGGAATGGAGACAAAGCAGGGGGATGCAGGGACTCAGGGCAGGACCCACGGATCTGATAGTGCAGGACCACAGTCACTGGAGGAAGAGAGAGAGTCTTGCGAGAGGAAGCTGATGGTGGGAAGCAATAAGTGCAGACTGCAAACCAGCCAAGAGTCACAGGGGTCAAGAAAATGAAATAGGAGCAGGTCCCATGGTGTAATGGGCAGCACTCAGGGCTTTGAATCCTGGAATCTGAGTTCAAATCTCAGTGGGACCTTGTGGAGATATGTTGCTTTGCTACAAAGCACTGGAGCTCAATGTGTTTGGCTACCTTCTCTCAGGTAGAGAGTGAGGTTTTTCCCTCCTGCTGGGTGACTGATGCCCACTGGAGATAGGTCTCTGGTCTGGCTGGTTCAATGGGCTGGCGGCTAGAGGGTGGGGTCCTACAACTTAACAGTCTGGCTAGAGATTCCTGTGGATTGACCATATGGTTGTTTCTTGCTGCTTCACCTGATGTCCACAACTTTGGTCCCTGCAGCTGCCACACTCTTCCTCTTGCCCACATGGCATTTAAAGGAAGGAGGGCCAGGGCCAGGCTTCACAGTCAGGGCTAGGCAGGAGGGAGGCAGAGTCCCAGGCGGGAGCCCAACACACCTCTCCTCCTCTGGGCACCTGGGGTGTTGTTCCCCCCTGTTCAGGCCCCCCTGGGGCCCTGCACTTCACACAGCTCTCCCTGATTTCAGCTGTTAGTGAGGGAGCCTCACTGCTAGCGCAGACTGGGCAGTTTCTTGCATGAGAGACACTGTCCCAAAGCAGGACTAATGCTTAGAGCTGCTTCTCAGTGATTTCAGATCTGTTGGGCTGCAGCAAGACTCTCCATTGAGTCTTAACCAGCTCGGTTATTACACAGGGAAGAACAAAAGGGTCAAATGGGGCCTGGAACCCTTAAGAAGAATCCACCCCACCAAGTACCAACACTTGTCGCTACCTGCTGTCAGCTCCACTGAGAATGTTTTGGGGTCACTCCTTGCCTGTATCAACCTAGGGGTCTCAGAGAATCTTAATTAACATTTGCTCCAGTGGCGCAATTGGTTAGCACGCAGTACTTATAGGGCAGTGCTGAGAGGAGCTATGCTGAGTTTGTAAGTTCAAACCTCACCTGGAGCTCTGGTTTTCATTAACCAAGTGGTGTCACCCCCCTCATTTGGCCCTGTGGAATGTAGAATTCCAGCCCTGGGGACCCTCAGGAAGGGGCTAATAAAAAATGCCCCCTTCACTTATTACCTCCTCTCCAGGTCAGAATCTACAATCCTTTCTCCCCCCCAGCCCCTGTGCCAGGATCCCTCAAGCAGAGCCTGGAGTCCTGCCCCTGGCGTCTGTACTATTGACACAGACTAAGTAACAGGGACAAACCACTCAAATCCCGCCTGCTGCAGGGAGCCAGGTTTGCTCTTCAAATTCTGTCGTTGGTACATTTCCAGGCCTGGGAATGTCCCACAACAGCATTGAATGGGAAGCTGCCTGCAGAACAGTTACACTGCACAGAGCTCCTGTGGAGGAGGGGTGGGAATTAGTAACATCTTGAGGATCATTTGGGAAATGAGCCTTTGCTGACAAGGTTTGTCTCTGTTCATATTTCACCTTCAGGTGTTATCTTGAGGGATCTTTAGTATATTTTTGTGAGGTTAATAACTATCTCCTCAACTTTATTTACTCAACTTAAAAATTGGTCACTTGATTTTTGCATCTCCCTGTGAAAATACAACTGACACGTGTGGCTTTCTACAGGGGGTCATGATGTTATAGTTGGGGGATTCAGTCTCTGTACTTCTGGAGGGGGTGTTGCTTTTTTACAGCTGCCTCACGGCCAGGCACACTGGGCTGTTAGCTGCACCCACTATCCTTGCCAGGGGCCCCTGCTGAACCCTGGGCGGCTGCACTGCGGGGCTGGGGTGATTCTGCAGGGGGAGAAGCTGCTGTGGAGCAATATAGAGCAGGTGTAGGAAGGAGACGGGGTGACTATTCACATTCTGAACTGCACAATTTTCCAAATTTGGGAATAGATTCATAGATTCATAGACTTAAGATCAGAAGGGACCATTATGATCATCTAGTCTGACCTCCTGCACAATGCAGGCCACAGAATCTCACCCACCCACTCCTGTAACAAACCCCTAACCTATGTCTGTGTTACTGAAGTCCTCAAATTGTGGCTTAAAGACCTCAACGTGCAGGGAATCCTGCAGCAAGTGACCCGTGCCCCACGCTGCAGAGGAAGGCAAATGTCCGGGATCAATTCTAAGGGAAGGTGAATGCAGAGCAATGACACTGGCGATGCCCAGACCTCAAATGGGGGCAGCGTGGAAATTAATAATGGGAAGATCATTTGCGAAATTAGTCGTCACTGACAAGCTTTGTCTCTGTTCCTATTTCATGCTGTCCTGTTAGCGGAATCAATACAGATTTTTTTACTATATTAATTAAACACTTAATTTTATTTACCCAAGCCAAAAACTTAGTGGCACTTATTTTTTCTCTGGCCTAGCAAGAATGAATTGAATTTCATGACTTTCTGGAAAGTGCAGCAAGATTAAATGTGGGAAATTCAGTCTCTGTGTTTGTGAGCTGATGTTTTCCTGTCACAGGTCAGTGCCTGCATTGAAATAGCAAGAGGGATCTAAGGGCTGGTGTATGCTGGGCACTTCACTAGCAGAGCGACGTCTCTCAGGGTGTGAAAAACCCACCCCCCCAAACCCATAGAGTTAAGATGACCTAAGCCCTGGTTAGATAGTGCTAAAGAAAAGGAAGAATTGTTCTGTCCATGTAGCTATTACACGGATGGGAAAACCCCTCTAGTCACTGTCTACTCCAAAGTGCTATAGCAGTGCCACAGCAGCATTTTAAGTGTAGACAGAGTGAAAGTAGATCTGGCTCCAGTTTGCACTCTGGATGCTCGGGCGCTAAGACTACAGTAATAATAACAACAGTGCAGTGCTTGCATAGTTGGCAGGATTTGAACCTGCGCAGGGAGACCCCAATGGATTTCTAATCCATCACCTTAACCACTCGGTTTGCAGCTGCTGCACTACACAATGACTCTGTTCTTACTGAATTGTCACTTCAAATTGCCCAGACCAGCTTCCCCAGCACATTCATGGCTGTGCATCAGTGTAAGTGTGCCCTTGGGTGAACACTGAGAATTCCTGCCCATTTCCCTTCCAGCTGGAGCAGGATGAGAGTGTGTTTGTGTGAATGACATTGCTGTAGCTTGTTGTTCATTCCACACTCTGACAATTCAGACAGTCCCTTTCCTAGTCAAATCTCCAGCACATCATTCCAATAGCAGGTGGCAGGATTTCTCTGGGGCACTGAAATTTCTTCAGGGGGCTGGTGCATGAACGCAGCCTTGCATTCCACCCTTGATGTTTCATGGACTAACAACAGCAGCAGAAAGAAAGAGCCGAGCCAATATCTCCCTGCCAGGGATGCAGGTGCCACGTCCCCTCTGTCTGACCATCGCATTGCAGGACAGAAGGGTTCACTGGAATCGAATGCCCTGGCTCAGACCAGAGACACAGGGAGGTTTTGCTGTTCATGGATCTGTGCAAAGGAAATTGTGTCTCTGTGTGAAATTGAGGCAGGAAATGAAACACCCAATGCCCTAAGGAATGTGGGTGAAGGACTCGGGCTCAGCAATGATTTAACAGGGGTTTGTTTCAATTTTTTGGCCTGATTAAAACTATGGCTAAAAGCCCCCTATAACAGGGGCTGCGGGACAGGACAGGCAGTTCTGCGCGGAGTGTTCAGAGCTGCCCCGTATCTGCCCTTTCTCTGCACCGCCCCTGCTCCCAGAATGCACCAGGCCCTGGACTGAACTCTTCCCCTGCCGGCCGAGCTGGTTTCGTGTGCTGTGATCCTGTTGGCTTGGCAGGGGGGGAAGTGACAGTCCCACCCCAGAGCCAACGCCCCCCTGTCACCCAGCCCCCTGACCCCCAGCAGCGCAGGTCAGCCAGGAGCTGGTCCCTGCCAGGCACTCAGGGGCGTCTCCCCTGCAGCTGGGGGCTCTCCCCAGCGTGGTCTGTGGGAGCTCGTGCACTAACGGGGCAGCGGCAGCAGCCGCGTGGTGGGTTGGGCTGGTGACCCAGGTCCATCTCCTGGGGTTGGCTGGGTTCATGCTCAGGCGACTGGCCCCAGCCACCGGCCGAGCCCCACGGCCACGCTGCTGCTGTTACCGCACTAGCCCCTCACGCCCCCATTCCCTCACTGAAGCCAGGAGAAGGTTTGCAGGGAGGAGGTGGGGGGGGGTTGACCCCAATATCCCAGAGCTGATTCTCCTCACAAAGGGGTGTGTGCATGTGGTGGGTGCCGTGTGCAGCGCCCTGTGCCCATGAGGAGGGGACCGGAGCTCTGCCGGCAGGAAGATTTATCCTGCAGGAGCCCTGCCTCCCACCCCAGGGGTTCCCCTGGAGCAGAGAAGCTTTGAATCCTCGCTGGAGACTAGAGACGCCCGAGCAGCACAAGCTGCCTGGCAGAGGTTCTGGATCAGGGCCTCACGGGCACATTGGGTTCATTCCCTCAGGGCTGCCCTGCCCAGTGCCAGGGCTGCTCTCACTCCCCAGCACAGAGGGGGCTGCAGGCTCTTTGCCAAGCTGGGTCCCAGCTCAAGGCAGATTTAACACTAGCAGGGGGCCCAGGCATGTGCTGGTGCCGCTCAGGGAGGGAATCTGGGCCAAAGACTGATTACAAATTGGGTAACACTAAAGTGGAACTAGAAAGACCCTTGCTGGGATGTGGGGGGTAAGTAGCCCCCATTGTGTACCGTGCCCTCGCCGAGAAGTCTCTGGGAGAGTGGATTCTTCTTAATGGGCCACCAGCACGTCTCGTTGGTCCTGATGTCGGCTGCTCCTTTGTTGATACTGACAAGCTAGTTGTGGGCCTTCCCCACTCACCCCATAGCTCCGGGATGCACAGACAGCAATACTGGTGTGGAAGAAACGAACTCCACTCTCAGTTTTCAAGATCCTTAAGATCACTGACTTGCCAATGTGATTGTCAGGGGGTATAGCTCAGTGGTAGAGTGTTTGACTGCAGATCAAGTGGTCCTTGGTTCAACTCCAAGTGCTCCCTTAAATGCCTGGCACTTCAACAAAAATAGTTGCATATCCATTTTCATTATGTTCAGGAGCTCCACTGACTAGCGATGCCTGAAATGAATGAGAACACTCACCACTTTCCTGTGCAAATGCATAAAAACCTAGCAAACATGTCCCTCCGATGAAATCAGTTCCAATCCTCCAAGTGTCTAGTTTAAGTTTTCATCAATTAAACAAAGGCACATGAAGAGACATTTGCAGGTCCTTGGCCTCCATGGGCTACAATGTGCAGAAGAACAAGAGCCACATCCACTTGGGAGGCATGGACTAGTCTGTATTACATTTGGTAAGTAAGTTGCCATTGGGACTGAAAACTCTACTGGGGGTGGACAGGAGCCTGTTGCAAAAATAAAATAACCAAGATTTACCAAACTCCCTGTTACACATTCAATCCTCTCTTTTTTCTATTCTATTAAACTGGGAGCAAGTTACCAGTGACCCAGGGCTGGGGCGGACGGAGGGTGCAAGTGGTGGGAGGCCCAGAGCTGGGGAGGCAGGGGGTGCAGGTGTGGGGAGGGGAGAGCCCAGGGCTCAGGCAGCAACGGGATGGGGGGGCAGACAAAATTTTTTTTGCTTGGGGAGGCAAAAAACCTAGAGCCGGCCCTGCCTCCACCTACCGTGAGGTAGGTAGGAGCCAGGGGTAGCTCTAGGAATTTCACCGCCCCAAGCATGGCAGCACTCCACGGGGGGGCGCTCTGGCAGTCGCCGGTCCCACGGCTCTGGTGGACCTCCTGCAGACGTGCCTGCGGAGGGTCTGCTGGTCCCGCGGCTCCGGTAGAGCATCCGCAGGCATGCCTACGGGAGGTCCACTGGATCCGCCTGCTGCCCTCCCACCAACCAGTGCAGCGCCCCATGCGGCATGCCACCCCAAGCATATGCTTGGCGTGTTGGGGCCTGGAGCCGGCCCTGGTAGGAGCGAATCATTAGTATCCCTACTTGAAAGAGGGAGAAGCTAAGGCTGAGAAAGGAGAATTGACTTGTCTTAGGTCACACAGCCAGCCAGTGGCAGAGTTGGGAGTAGGACCCAAGAGCCCTGATTTTCAAACTAACCATCAGATCTTGAATTTCAGATGTTGAATGACCTGAATAAAGTGCTCTCAGATGAGCTCCAGACCAACAACAGTGCACAGGAATTATTCAGCAAGTATTTGAGGAGAACTGCAATGTTAGAGAGAATCATGAACTGCTCAGAGACCATTAATGCAGAGAAGCAAAATTCATCAAACATAGAACTGGTTATGACTCTCTCAGTCCTCAAAGAGAGACCTGGAGAAGGAGACTTGCTGAAGCAAAGCCACAGGGGTCTCTGAGGTTTCCCTGGCCCTTCGCCCCTGTCCTGCCTGGCTGATGTCAGCATCTCTCTGTGAGGTCACCACCTCCCCACCACCTTTGACCAATAGTCTGAAGTCCTGCAAAAGCCTTTGTGATGTCACTGCCACACCCCTCCCTTGCTGTGCTAATGTCCTGCCCCTGCCCAGGCACTTTGGAGGTTTGAGCTACTCCCTGTGGATCACCCCACTCACGGAGCGTTTGTTCTAGGCAGCAAGCCGGCTAGACAGGAAAACATCAGACGCTGCTCCCAATGCTACACTCAGTTTTTCAGAAATTGGTCAACTTTATGGCCAGAAGAGACGATTAGAGCATCTAATCTGACCACTTGAGGATCACTTGAGCTGCAGTCAAGCACTCTACCACTGAGCTATACCCCCACAATGACCTGAGTAGGGAATCGTGATCTCCAGGACTTTGAAGGACAAACCCTGCTTCATCGAGGTCCTTTGCCATTCCCAGACCACAGGTGGTTTTAAAAATGGGGTTTGATTAAACTTCTTAAATGTGGTAAACACCACAGCTTGCACACCCACCGATATAGCTTATCCCACTGACATAGCTGCCACCTCTTGTGGAAGTGGCTTAACTGCACCCACAGGAAAACTCTCTCCCCTCAGCATAGAGCAGTGCTTCTCCCCTGCCTCTGCTCAGTGTGGAGGGGCTTGGTCCTTCTTTCCAGGGCCATGTAGTAAGGTTTTTTTTGGCAGAAGGGGGTTGCAGTGAAAGGAAGTTTGAGAAACTCTGGCATAGAGCCTCTGAATATGTCTAGACTTGGCTCCCTGTGGGTGATCAGAGACGTAAAGTACAGCCATGGAGATACCACACACCAGCCTAGCCTAGCAGGCAAGAATCAAACCTCCACAAAAAGACACCTATTGCTGTTGCTTTCTCACCCATCTCCCTAAGCCCTCAGCCACCACCACTTAACAAAGGGGCTTTTCTGCACTATGGTTCTGGTCTCACTGAAGGGTCATTTCCAATTGTTTGCTCAGACCAGCATTAGGGAAAATGGTGCCCTGGGCAAAGCTTGTACTGTCCCGCGCTCTCAACCAGGGAGCGGGGAGGGGCGCGGCGAAGTGACGAGTTACGGCTCCTCCTCCAATAGAGGCCGCGTGTGTGAGAGAGAGAGAGAGAGAGAGAACTACGCTTCCCAGAGTGCACCGGGAGGGGGCACGTTGCCTGAGCAACCTTCGCGTCACTTCCGCTCTGAGACGAGCCAGGAACTACAACTCCCAGCCTGCCCCGGGGCGCCTCCGTCCCCTCCAGCCCAGGTAAGGGCGGGTCCCTGGGTCAACCTGACACCTCCCCCCCAACGCAACTCCCGGCCCCGCCCCCCTCCAGCTCGTGACGAGAACTCGCGTGTCCCTTGGCCTCGTCTCTCCCCACTCGGGGACGGGGGGGGGGCAGCTGTTGGATGGAGCCATATGGAAATACGGGGGAGGGGCAGGGCTGGGAGCCAGGACTCCTGGGTTCTCCCCCAGCTCTGGGAGGGGAGGGGGGCGAGGGGGGCAGAGTGGGGGAGGGGCTGGGGTGCCTGCTGCCCTCGCAGCGACCAGCAGAGCCCCCTGCAGCTTGCCCCCCAACCACGCGCTGGGTGTGCTGGTGCCTGGAGCCACCCCCAGTTCCAGCCCCTCTGCCCAGGCAGCTCCCCCAGCCTGACACACACACACAGCCCCTGCACCCGCCCCACCCCAGGGCTCCTCAGCCCAGAGGGGAGCCCCCCGGCTGAGTGGGGAATCAGAGCCCCCCCCCGAAATTACCCTGGGACCAACATGATCTGCCCATGACAAAGTGTTGATCCTCGCTCCCCCCAGCCCCACTCTTGACACCCACACACCCCATCCCCATTCTGTGCACACACCTTGGGTCACTGCGACACTGAATACTTCAATTGGATGGGGGGCCCAGCACCATGGCTATTCCCTGCCCCCCAGGGCTCACGGGGCCGATTGGGGGCACAGGGGGCACGATCCAGTGCCAGCCAAGGGTGGATCAGAGGTGGGGATGGGGCTGTGGTTTCTGCACCACCCGGTTTCTGGCACAGGCTCCTTCGAGGATTTGCATTTCTTGATAGTTTTCACCAGTGATGAGCTGCCAAAATGCTAACAACCGGTTCCCTCCTCCTCCTCCTCACCCCATGAGGGGTCATGCCCCCCACCGGGACTCCTGCCCCATCCAACCCCCGCCATGTTCCTTGACAGCCCCCACCCCAGGACCCATGCCCTATCCACCCCCTTCCCTGTCCCAACTGCCCCTTGCCACCCCATCCAACTCCTTCTCTGATTCCTGATGGCACCCTGGGACCCCTACCCCATCCAACCACCCCTTCTCTCTGTCCCCTGACTGTCCCTGGAATCCCTACCCCTAACTGCCCCCCCACTGCCCCATCCAACCCCTGCTCCTTTCTGACTGCCTCCCCCCGACCCTTGCCCCGTTCAATCCCCCTGTTCCCTGCCCGCTGACCGCTCCGACACTAATCCATTCCCCCCCCCCCAACTCCCCTGCCCTCTATCCAACACACCCTCCCTGTTCCCTTACCGTCCTACCTGGACCCAGGGCCAGCCCCGGGGGCCGGGCAGGCACGAGCCGCGCCGCCCGGCTGGACCCGGACCCGGACCCGGGGGGCCGGGCAGGCAGGAGCCGCCCCCCCCACCCCAGCTGGACCCAGCCCCGGGCAGGCAGAAGCCGCCCACCCCCCCAAGCTGGACCCGGCCCCGGGCAGGCAGGAGCCGTGCCCCCCTCCCACCTCCGGCTGGACCCGGACCCGGGGGCCGGACAGGCAGGAGCCGCACCCACCCCCCGGCTGGACCCGGGGCTGGTCAGGCAGGAGCCACGCCCCCTCCCCCGCGGCTGGACCCGGGGCCGAGCAGGCAGGAGCCGCCCCCCCGGCCCGCTGGACCCGGGCCGGGCACGCAGGATTACATGATAATCAGTAAGAACAGAAGGCACAGATATCATTACAAGTAAAACAAACAAAACAAGCTTTCTAGTGACTAAAACTTAACTTCATAGAGTTACAATCTTTATCTAAGCAGGCAAGGTCCCAGGCGGGTGTTGTGTGAGGAGCTGTGTAGGCCCGAAAAGGCGTCCTGCTGGGCAAGGGCAGGTGAGGAGGGCCAGGGCTTTTCCCAGGGCTGTTGCTGCGGCCAAAGCCTTTGGGAAGCAGAAGAGGGCCAGGGATGTTGTTGCCTGCTGGGGCCCATACGACGGTGTAGGTGTACGCTGACCATAGCTGGTCTGTGGGAGCTGGGGCTACTCACCGTGCCCCTTTCCTCGTTAGTATAGTGATGAGTATCCCCGCCTGTCACGCGGGAGACCGGGGTTCGATTCCCCGACGGGGAGGGTGAACCCTTTTGAAGGGGGGACAAAGAAATCCCTGGCCTGCCCGCCACATGCCTTGCATTCTCCTTCGATGGCCACTTCCCTTCGCACCCCGCACTGATGACTTTCACCTCCAGAGAGACAATTACCTCGCAAGGACACGCTCGCCCTAGCCAAAGCCTCCCCCGGGGCCTGCACGTGGGGGCACGTTTCAGAGCGGCAAAGGGAAATAGGCTGGCCAGGGCCATGAGGACAATGGCCCAGACAAACGGGGAGGGACTTGGTCCAGGGGTGGAGGAAGACAGAAAAAGGGACAGGCATGGGATTGGCTTCCTCTCTTTTTTCCTTTGCTCAGCATTTGACCTGTGACTGTAATGGGGAGACTTGAGAAAGACCTGTGGCCGCCGGCGAGGTAGGTGGCCGCCCCGAGAGCGCAGAGCTGAGCATTTTCCACTGGGCTGCTGCCTGCGCCCCCAGCGCCTGGCCGTGATCGTATAGTGGTTAGTACTCTGCGCCGTGGCCGCAGCAACCTTGGTTCGAATCCGGGTCACGGCATTGCTTTTTGGTGGGGAGTGGCTATCCTGCAGCACGCCTCGTGGCTCAGTCTGATGGCGTCCGTTTGCAAAGAGAGCCATCAGCCGGTCCTCAGTTTCTGCTTGGTAAAGGCAAGTCAGTGGGGTCCCTCGGTCAGAAAAAGAGTCCCAGGACTTCTTGCTGGGCGCCAGGGTCCAAAAGCAGCGCATTCCCTCCTGGAAAGGGCTGTGTTTCGAATGTCCGTCCAGTGCGCGTTGAAGGGAAGGATCTGCGTGCCAGGGAAGCTGCGTCCCTCCAGAGGCGCTTGAGAAGCCAAAGGGGCCGTGGGTGAGTTTGTGATGAGGTGAGTGTGAAGTGTGGAAGGGGGAGGGTGTCAAGAGGAGGTTTTGAGAGGAAAAAAGGTGCTGCTGAGCTGGTAGGGGAGGGCAAGGTCCCAGGCGGGTGTTGTGTGAGGAGCTGTGTAGGCCCAGAAAGGCGTCCTGCTGGGCAAGGGCAGGCGAGGAGGGCCAGGGCTTTTCCCAGGGCTGTTGCTGCGGCCAAAGCCTTTGGGAAGCAGAAGAGGGCCAGGGGTGTTGTTGCCTGCTGGGGCTCATGCGACGGTGTAGGTGTACGCTGACCATAGCTGGTCTGTGGGAGCTGGGGCCACTCACCATGCCCCTTTCCTCATTAGTATAGTGGTGAGTATCCCCACCTCTCACGCGGGAGACCGGGGTTTGATTCCCCGACGGGGAGGGTGACCCCTTTTGAAGGGGGGACAAAGAAATCCCTGGCCTGCCCGCCACATGCCTTGCATTCTCCTTCGACGGCCACTTCCCTTCACACCCCGCACTGATGACTTTCACCTCCAGAGAGACAATTACCTCGCAAGGACACGCTCGCCCTAGCCAAAGCCTCCCCCGGGGCCTGCACGTGGGGGCACGTTTCAGAGCGGCAAAGGGAAATAGGCTGGCCAGGGCCATGAGGACAATGGCCCAGACAAACGGGGAGGGACTTGGTCCAGGGGTGGAGGAAGACAGAAAAAGGGACAGGCATGGGATTGGCTTCCTCTCTTTTTTCCTTTGCTCAGCATTTGACCTGTGACTGTAATGGGGAGACTTGAGAAAGACCTGTGGCCGCCGGCGAGGTAGGTGGCCGCCCCGAGAGCACAGAGCTGAGCATTTTCCGCTGGGCTGCTGCCTGCGCCCCCAGCGCCTGGCCGTGATCGTATATTGATGTGGTGGAGTAGGGGCTGTCTATGTGGGGGATGGGAAAACCAGGGAGGATTTTACGTGAGACACAGGTATTCAGACTGTAACATGAGCTAGGCCTGGGGAGGGGAGGTGACACCTCTGCCCAGGAGCTAGACAAAGAAAAGGAGCTGATTGGATAGGGTGGGGTCAGTCTTCGGTTTGGGAGCTGGGTGATGGGTTTTCAGGGGATCCTAGCGAGCTCGGCTTAGAGGACTTGTTTCTCCATAGCAGAACCAGTGGAGGGAGGGCGGTAGCTTCCTAGTCCTCTGACCCAAGCTCACAGCAGCTGCAGAGGGGATACACCTTTCTTCAGGGACAGGCCAGGAGTCGCACTGAGCGGATTTACGTGAAGGAGAGCACATCAACATGGCTAACCTATGGGGCATGGGGTACTAGGTGAGTGGCAGAGGCTTCAAGCGCTGAGAGTTTGCCTGACACCTCAGGGACACAGTGTGAGGTGGTATCCCAGGGATCTCGATGAAAGGAGCAGAACAGGATTGACTTGGGTTGGGGAGAGAATTGAGAGTGTTTCAGGTGCTTGTACAGAGGTATTGCCCAGGTGAGAGACTGGCTAAAAAAAATACCTTGCTGTGAGCAGGATTTGAACCTGCATAGGTGGGCTTTATTGGATTTCAACTCCAACACCTTAACCACTCGGCCATCACAGCTGTGAACCCAAAACTCCCCCAACGCCAGAGAAACTGGTAAAGAATCACAACGCCCAGGCGTGAAGTCATCTGAACTACAGAATTCCCACCGCAAACCTGGCTCCCAAAGCACAGGGAGGATTGGGGCTTTGTTCTCTTTGCTTAGCCATGTGCAGTCGCACAGAGAGCACGTTTAAAAGTCTCCCCTCCCACAGAGTGGGAATGGGAAATGATTCTCAACTTGAAGCCTGATGTGAATGAGGATGTCTAGACCACAGGGCCAGGGACTGATATTAGCTAGAGAAACCACTGTCAAGTTTTAGCCAGTTATGACAAGTTAGCAAATAAGAACAACCTCAGGTCTCAGTAACTGCTACAGGTAGCAAAGTCCTACAGGGAGCAGTTTCTGGCACTACACCTGCGCAGCTCTGCTCCCCGGCTCTTCTCGGGCTCCTGCTCTCTCCTTAGCTCTGCCCCACTCTGGCCCAGGCAGTTCCAGCTCCCAGGGAGGATGGGACCCCCTGGCCTGGTGACTCCCTCATTACACTGCCTGGCCTGTCAGTGCGGCTAACTTGGAGCTTTGGCCTCTCCCCATTGCCCCTGGGGACTGTCAGTCTCAGGGTCCTGATTTCCCATTGGTCCTTCCCCCGGGACTGGGAACTAGCCAACCAAACCCCGCCCCCCACCCCGCTAAGTTTTAGTAAAGGGCCAAGAGCCCCCTTACACAAGCCAGCCCCGTGAGGGTCACCGATGTGCAGAGAGGGCAGCATGAGCTGGTCCCATGGTGTAATGGGCAGCACTCAGGACTCTGAATCCTGCAATCTGATTTCAACTGTCAGTGGGACCTTGTGTTGGCTTGTGGTGAAGCCCTGGAGCTTACAGGGCTCAACTTCCCTGCCTCCAGCTGTGCAAGAGCCAGTCTCCCCCCTCCTGCTGGGTGACTCACATCTCCTAGAGCCAGGTCTTTGGCTGCGGTGGCCACAATGGGTTGGGGCTCTAGAGCTTGGTACCCTGATGGTTGGGATTCTTGCTGCTTCACCTGATGCCCACAAGTTTGGCCCTTGTGTTTCCTTCCAAACTTTTCCTCTGGCCCACATGGAGCTTGAAGAAAGGAGGGTCAGGGCTGGGATTGAGAGTCAGGGCTTGGCAGGAGGGAGGAAGAGTCCCAGTCTGGAGCCCCACACACCTTCCCTCCTCCTCTGGGCACCTAGAGCAGAGGCGGCCCAGCTCTGTCTGCTGGACACCTCGGCAGAGCAGGTGAGTTCATGTAAATACAGTCTGGTCCCAAAGCCTCCCCCAACCCTGGCTCGTCACTAGCTGTCAGGGGAGAGTCATTCACACCTTGCATCCAAACCATCATTTGAAATTCTGAGGTTGGCCAACATTGCCGAAGCCAATGCACCGACATTGTCAGCAAACACAACAGCTGGGTGAGGAACCCGGCTTTGTCCAGACTTTTCAAACCTATTATACTTTCTCAGGTACAAGTATTTTTCATACCTTGTATCTGCTTTTAAACTGTGTGTTAACGTTTCAATTTCCATTCAGATTTGCAACCAGTGACAACATTGGCAGCGCTGTATGTAACTACCTGACCACTGGGGGGTGTTGGGGAAATTCGGGGGAGGGGGTGCACAGCCCCCTGGCTGGGGGGCGTATAGGGAATGCCCGGTTTCACTGAATTGAGTCTCCTACTTCAGCACCTCAGTAGGTCACATCAGAGAGGAGCTGCAGGGTCTAGGCAGTGGGATGCCTGTGCCTTTAAGAGCCCAGCCCTGGGAAGCCCATGCTGAGAGGTGCTGCCTGTGGGAGGGGAAATAGAAAAGCCCCTCTGCTCCCCCCACCCTGTTTTTGCAAACACTGGAGTCTCAGCCCCCCGGGGTAACTGTTACCCCTCTGCCCCTGCCTGTGCCGGGGTGTAACCCTCTGGCAGCGCCTCCCCCTGGGCTGAACTCCGGCTCCTTTCCCCCTCCCTGACTCTGCCCTTCAGCCCCTCTCCTAACTCTGCCTCCAGCTGCTTGACCCCCTGACCAGTCAATTTCCACCCCCTGCTCAGACCCTGGCCACCCCCTCCTCTGATTTGCCCCCCTTTGCCCCTCTTTAATCCCTGTAAAAAGTAGGGAGGGCTGGGTCCCATTCGGGGGGGGGGGGCGGCTGGGCTCCTGGCCCCTGCCTCCTCAATGCTCAAAGCGCCCCCCACGATCTTGCGGATGTTTGCCGAGTGCTGCAGGGTCACCTGCAGGGAGAGAGAGATGCGGTTAGGGGGTGATGCAGCCAAGGGTGCCTCACCCAACACTGAGATGCAGCCACCTCTGGGGTGGGTTGCACAAGTCAGGAAATGAATTTGGAACAGGAAATGCACTGAAAGGACCGAGGCAGCTTCAGGAGGTGGAGAAAACCAGAAAAAGCAGGAGCCCTGGATCCCAGCCCTGCCCCTCCCTCACTCTACGCACTAACCCCCCTCCCCTCCCAGATTTGGGGGGAGAACCCAGGAGTCCTGGTCCCCAGCCTTGCCCACCCCCATATTCCATCCACCAGCTGTCCCCCCAATTGCAGGGCAGCGCCACGGGGCACACCAGGGGCTGCCTGTTTGCACAGGATGGGCAACACCAGTGCCTTGGGGGAAAGACGATGCTAAGGGAGAAGCAGGCAGCAGACACCCCCACGACAGAGGAAGAAGTGCTAGGGGGCGCCGTGCTGCAAGGAGTGAGGGGGGCTGGCAGGGAATGGGAGGATCTCCCCTCACAGCGGGTGCATCTGTCTCCCCAGCAATTCCTCCCCAGCCCTACCCCGGCCCAGGCTAATCCTGTCCCAGCTACCAGGGTTACATTTGGCCTGGATTCCCCAGCTGCTGGGGGAGGGGCGTGGGGCTGGGGAGCATGAGCCTCTACTCCCCCTTCCCCCGACACAGCTGCATGGGAACTGACCAAAGGAGCCCGCAGCACTGCTGCCTAGAGGAAAGTGAGGCACCAGCCAGTGACAGACACATCATGGCTCTCCTCATCCTCATCCTCCTTTCCATATACAACCCGGGGTGGGGGGGGGTAAAGTCAGGGCAGTTGCATAGTTAACCTGTGGAACTCCTCGCCAGAGGATGTTGTGAAGGCCAAGACTATAACAGGGTTCCAAAAAAGAACTAGATACATGAACAGAGGACAGGTCCATCAGTGGCTATTAGCCAGGGTGGGCAGGGATGGTGCCTGTAGCCTCTGTTTGCCAGAAGCTGGGAATGGGCGACAGGGGATGGATCACTTGATGATTCCCTGCTCTGTTCATTCCCTCTGGGGCACCTGGCACTGGCCGCTGTCAGAAGACAGAGGGATACTGGGTGAGATGGACTTTGCGTCTGAACCAGCCTGGCCGTTCTTATGTCTCCCTGGGCGCAGCAGTGACACCCAGTGGGCAGTCAGAGTAATGAACAGAAGGTGTTTTCCTTGGCGCAGCAGTGACACCTCGTGGTCATTCAGGGAAATGCACAGAAGGTGTTTCCCTTGATACAGCAGTGACACCCAGTGGCCAGGTGGCGTAATGCACAGCGTGTGTCTGCCTTCTAGGAGCAGTGACCCGCCACTGACCAGTCACGGTAATGCACAGAGTGTGTTTCCCGCCAATCTGGGTAATGCACAGAGCATGTTTCCCATGGAGCAGCAGTGACACCCAGTGACCAGCAGGGGTGACATCAGACTCTTCTCATTTGGTGGGGGACTGAGGTGGGCTAGCCAAAAATTTGGGGGGGCTGTGCCCCCCATCACCTGGCCCCACCTTTCACGGGGGCCATGGCGCCCATGCCTCTGCTCCTTCCCACTTAAAGGCCAAAGGTTAGAGCAATACAACCTTTATTAAAATAAAATAGTAAACAGGGTTTACTTTAAATAATCTAAAGCTGTCCAAATTTTAGTATTAAATCCAAAGTGCTTAAAGATCCCATCAATAACCAAAGCCAAAATAAAAAATTGAAACCAAAAACAATGCTTAATTTAAAACCCAAACACTAAGAAAAACTTTGTTTTTAAAAATAAAAACTAACAAATACCATAAATTAATAATTTCAACATTTTATAGAAAAGGTGTGCTACAGCAGGATGATAAAATAACATAAAATAAATAAGCCTGACCACTAAAATCTCCTATAAAGGAATAGAATCCTTGAATACTGGCCAAATCTGTATAAAATATGCAGAACAATGTCAAAACTGGTGTTGTAGGTCAGCCATTCAAATCCAGCAAATGTCAATTAAAAGCTCCATTCCAATTTAAAAAAACAAAACAACCCAATAAACCAAAACAGTCACAACCTGAAACAAACCTACACAGAAGCAAAATTAAACCTGTGCCAACATTGGAACAAATGATGTAAATTTCTAATTCTAACTTCTTGTTTCTCCCAGGGGAAAAATGTTTTGCACCCCAGTAACCAGGCTGTCACTGCAGCTTTCCTTTCACTAAATAAGATTTTTACCCAAAAAAGTGGCAGTATCATAACCAATGAAGTTAATCTGAGGTGTGATTATTGCTAGTTGAAAACTTTTCCCTCAGATTTCTTTATGAGAAATTGAAATTGTATCTTCGCACTAATATCCCAAGTGTGCAAGTCCATCCCCTCAGAGCAGCCCCACACCCTGAGCCCAGGGGAGAATCCCAACTGGTTTGTGCATTTGTAACACTGGGGCCTAAAGCTGATGAGAGAAAGGGAAGTGAGCCATCTTGGAGCTTTCCGATACCACCTGCTGGGAGCAGAGGGAATTGACTGAGTAACATCCTGGCTAATTTTCACCTTGTTCTCCACCAGCAGGCTCAAGAGTGACTTGACCATGGCAGCACCCTATGTACATTTTGGAGCCATTGGGGTGAAATGTGACTACTTTTGGGGTTGGGACCCACATGAGAAGGGATGTGGACACACTGGAGAGAGTCCAGCAGAGGGCAATAAAAATGATTAGGGGGCTGGGGCCAGGGCCGCCCAGAGGATTCCGGGGGCCCGGGGTCTTTGGCGGCAGGGGGCCCCGCTTCGGCAGTAAGTCAGTGGCGGGGGGTCCTTCCATTCCGGGACCCACCACCAAAGTGCCCCCAAAGACCCATGTGGGGACCCCCCTCCGCCGAATTACCGCTGAAGCAGGACCCGCCGCTGAAGTGCAGCCCCCACCGCAGGTCTTCGGAGCACTTCGGCGGCGGGTCCCGGAACGGAAGGACGCCCCCACTGCCAAATTACCACCAAAGACCCGGCTGCACTCTGGCGGCGGGTCCCGCTTCGGCGGTAATTCGGCGGCGGGAGGAGTCCTTCTATCCCGGAGAGGAAGGACCCCCCGCCAGCGAAGACCGGGAGTGAAGAAGCTCCGGGGGCCCGGGCTCCACGAGAGTTTTCCGGGGCCCCCGGAGCGAGTGAAGGACCTCGCTCCAGGGGCCCTGAAAAACTCTCGTGGGGGCCCCTGCCTGGCCCGGGGCCTGGGGTAAATTGCCCCACTTGCCCCCCCCTCTGGGCGGCCCTGGCTGGGGCACATGACTTACGAGGACCTACAGGCCATATCCTGTATGTTAAGCTAAGGCAAAGTGAGCATCTCTATAGTGTGACCTTTTACTCAGAAAGGAAAATTGACCTTTATCTTGTTACTTAAATAGAGAAATACCCACACCTGTCTAAGACCTTTACCTAGACCTATCAACAATGGACAATGGCATAGGAGTTTTTTTCAGTGTTGTACCCACAGACTTAACAGGTACACCACAAGGGAACTTGTGCATATGTACATGTCATCAACACGCACAAACATACTAGCCTATGAAGTAAGTGTACCCTAATGTTTTGTGGGTAAGGAATGAAATTTGGGCATAGGAGGAAGGATTTCCGGTGCTTGTGCCCTATAAAAGAGGTAACCCACCTCGCTAGAGCACGTCGCTCTATCATTCTGACTTACTTCCTCCACTCTCTCTCTCTCTACTATCAATAGGCTGTACTTGTTCTTAAACTTAAAGTTTCAAAGTAACTCGGCTAAGCTCGGTTTCCCTAAGTTTTTATTCTTTGTTTATTAGGTTTTGATTTTAAGTTTAACTTAGTCAAGTAAACCCAAAGTAACATTAGCTTTTTCTAAGCACTGCATCTTTCACTCAAGAATTGAGAAACCTGAACTGCAAGGCTAGTCCTGTGTCTCTTACCACCAGGTTATCAAGGAAGGGTGTGAGTATATTAACCAATCCTTTGTTGCATATAATGCCATATGTATCTTTTGAATAGCAGTAATGCAACTGTAACTTTATAACTCAATTAAATTAAATAAAATGTAAGCTAATAAATTAAATTTTCATCATATTTTCCAAATTAATATTATTAGTACACCCTAAATCAGGCTGCATGGGACAGAGAGTTGGCGTGCAGGGGGATGAGAGCACTGGCTCTGGGGGTGCAGGCTCTGGGGCGGGGTTGGAATGAGAGGTTCAGGGTGCAGTAGGGGGCTCAACGTTAGGGCAGAGAATTGGGCTGTGAGGGCTCTGGAACAAGGCCAGGAAAAGGAGAATTGAGCTATGCAGGGCCGTCCTTAGGATTTATGGTGCCCTAGGCGAGATTATTAAACTGGTGCCCCTCTGCCTGATCTGCTCTTAGCAACACAAATATAAGCATACAGTATTGGAAAACTTGCCACATTCACGTTATTAAAACCAGTTTAACTTAATTAAGCACACTGTAATGCTGATGCACTAGCACTAAAGAAGTAGCACTATAGAAAAAATTCTGATTTGACAGAATGATGCAAATAATATAATTTTTTTAATTTGTCAAAATGTTATTGGAAATTTATATGAAGAGGTATTGAAACAAAGATTTGTTTTTAATTAAAAGCAATCTTTCTGGCTTTTTTGGCTGCAAAATCAGTTTAATAAGCTGGGTTTCCAAACAGTGGGAAAATATAACCCTAGTTTTATTGCTAGGTAAAGCACAAAGTGACCAAAATGAAGTCAGCACAGAATCATCTCATCTAGATTAAGGTAGTACAGAAATGTTACAGAAGTCCTATTGTGCCTTATTTTTGTTTGGAAAGACATTAGCAATAGCAGCACATTCACAAGATAAAATACATGCTAAATCACTGCCTCTAAAGTTCCATCAAAAACTGACATTTTCACAGCTCTAGCATGATCTGCTGTACAGATTCTTCACAAGGAAGTGTCCCTGGCCTTTTTAACTCATATTAACTATGTATTTACTTTATGAAAGGTGGAGAAAACATTGTGAAAACGTAAAATATTGGCTGCCCAACTTCTGGGCTGGCAAAAGCTATACTGACTCACAGGAAAAAAAAAAGCAGGAGAATCTTAGTACAACATATGGTCAGTCTATACCAGCGGTCGGCAACCTTTCAGAAGTGGTGTGCCAAGTTCACTGTAATTTAAGGTTTCTCGTGCCAGTAATAATATGTCTATATTATATAAATAAACTATCGGTATTATCTGGGGTCCTGGCCACCGGTCCTGCTCAGGCCACTGCCAGCTGAGTAAATGGAACCCCAGACCGGCAAGCGGGCTGAGCGTGGCTGGTAGCTGGAACCCTAGACAAGGATCCCAGGCCCTGCTCAGCCCGCTGCTGGTCTGGGGTTCTGACCACCCAGGCTGACAGGAGGCAGAGTGGGGCCGGCGGCTGGGCTCCTGACTGGCAAGAGGCCGGCAGCTGGAACCCTGGAGTAGCAGTAGGCTGAGTGCTGCCGGCACCCCAGACTGGCAGCAGACTGAGCCACTCAACCCTTCACTGGCCCCACTCAGCCCGCCACCAGCCCACTCAGCCCGCTGCCGGCTGAGTGAATGGAACCCCAGGCTGACAGCAGGTGAGTGGTTCAGCCGGCCTGCTCAGCCCGCTGCCAGCCTGGGGTTCCTTGGGGGTCCCCAGGCCAGCAGCAGGTGCTGAGTGGGGCCGGCGGCCGGTATCCCAGCTGGCAATAGGGCAGCAGCCGGAACCCCAGAGCAGTGATGGGCTGAGCAGCTCAGCCTGCCACTGCGTACCATCAAAAATCAGCTCACCTGCCACCTTTGGCGCGTGTGCCATAGGTTGCCGACCCCTGCTCTATACACTAGTAAGGAGATGAGCATATTACAGTTGTTGGAGGGCTCTTATCAGGAGTAACTGGCTATAGGAAAGTCAGTCGACATTTTTTGTTTCTCTGATGAAAACTGGCCCACTCCCTGCCTCAAACCAAACCTGTCACTAATAATTATCAACAACTTAATTTTCTGTTTTTGGCTAAGATATTGATTTTTTTTTTAAATATTGAAATTGGATTCAGGATTGTTAGCAAGAATTTTTGGCAAACAAAGTTGTTAAATGACAATCTAAATGGCAACACAGTATTGATTTCATGCTTGGCTCACCCCCCAGCCTGCTGGTCCAACAGCTGCAGTAGACCTCAAAATCCACCTCTTGGGATGCAGAGTGGCAACAGCAGCAGCAAACCCTCAGGTCCAATCACACGCCAATGGGCACCACCACCAGCCTTACGGACCATGGTGAAGTGAGCACAGCATCTGATCTCAGGGACAGGTCACCCATGGAGCCACAGCAGCTCATCCTGCCCTGTGCAGCTCCCCTGGGATGAGATGGATCGCTGGCAGCTGCCAGCCCGGGGGAGAGGCGCTCCCCAGCTAGGGTGACCAGATCCAGATGTCCTGATTTTATAGGGCCAGTCCCGATATTTGGGGCTTTGTCTTATATAGGCACCAATTACCCCCACCTAGAGTGACCAGACAGCAAGTGTGAAAAATCAGGACAGGGGGTGGGGGTGGGGGTAAAAGGAACCTATATAAGACAAAGACCCCAAAATTGGGCCTGGCCCTATAAAATAGGGATATCTGCTCACCCTACCCCCACCCCCTGTCCTGATTTTTCACACATCTGGCTAACCCCAGCCCAGCCCTGTGTGACATTCCAATCCTGGCTCACTGCCCAGGAAGTGAGTTACTTTCACTTTCATTCCTCAGCAGGCAGCCAGCCTTCCCCCCACCTACCCCCCAGCTCCTCACCCAACCCAGCCCTGACGGAGAGGAGGGAGGGGAGAGAGAGGGATGTTCCTGGGGAGGAGGGAGAAAGGAGGGGGTGCTCCATGGGGCAGGGGGGGAGAAGAATGGAAGTTATGGGGGACAACAGAGGATACTGGTTCCAGAGCCACAGAGCCTGCCTCACCTCACCTCAGCCGGGGGGAAAGAGTCACACTCACAGGTGAGCTCCTTCCCCAAACCCTACCCCCTCCCCTTCCCAGAGACCTCAGCAGCCGATCCCCTCCCTCAGACTGTGCTGCATTCGGCTCTCTCTAGGATCCAGCAGCCCTGCTCTTACATGCTCCACTGCTTCCCATCTGTCCAGGCTCCCAGCAGAGAAGTGACTCCAGACCTAGTGGTGCCCTAGGTGGCTGCCTATGGCTAAGGACGGCCCGGGAGACGTGAGAGAGAGATCAGGCTAGAGCAGAAAATGGTTGGGGGTGGGGTGGATAGTTTGAAATGCAAGGAGAAGAAAAAAAAATCTTCCTCCTGCTCCCTCTCATCAGAGCATCTAAAAACCAAGTGAGAGATACCTCTCCCCCACTGAAACATCAACTCTGGTGGGCTCGGGCTGAGGAAGGAACTTCTCTCCCCAGCAGCTCCAGCATGCCTGGGCTCGGCCATGGACACCTCCCCCCAAAGATCTGGTGTGCCTGGCCTGGGACAGGGGAGGGGCTCCTCTCCTCTCCATTGGGGACATGGCGGGATGAGAGATGTGACAGGGCTTTACGGGAAATCTTTATTTGCCTGATTCATGTGCCAGTCCTAGTCCTTGCTGACCCAAACAAACTGTTTATCCTGCATGCTGATGCCAGTTTGGAGGGTCTGGGAGCAGTCTCCTACCAGGAAGTGGAAGGTAAATGTAAATCTATAGCCTTTGCCAGCTGAGGACTGTCTGATAGCGAAACTCGCTATCCCATCCACCAGCTGCAGTTCTTGGCCTTGAAATGGACCATCACTGAGAAATTTCCAGACTACTTGTCCGGTGCTCAGTTTCAGCTATGGACAGAGAACAATCCACTGACTTCTGTGTTATCAAGGGCTAAGCTGGATGCTACAGGGCAGAGATGGGTGGCTACTTTTGCTAGCAATAACATCAGCATTCAATACCAGTGAGCTGGTGTAATAGGGAGTGTGATTTATCAGGATCACCAGTTCTTGGCTGGGGGGAGGATGTCAGCAGGGTCAGAATGAACTCTACCCTGCCATCTGTTGGTGATGTGATGCAAAGGCATTTAGTTGCTGATGTGCATGGTCACACCCACCCCACATTGCATGATGGGGGTGCTTGTCCATTTGGTGATTTTGGCTGCTGTGGGATGCCCAAACTCTTTCTTAATAGGGCAGGAGTAATAAAGTGTAGTAATCCTGGTCATATGAATCAAAAACAGTAGAACGGTACTTAGCAATTCATGATTTCGGGACTCACCAGAACCTACATAAAAATCGTTAGACAAGGGACATGGGTTCCAAAGAATAGCAATTTAAGAGAGATTGAAAATAGCTATATGTGTTTAGTATCAGAGGGATAGCCGTGTTAGTCTGGTTCTGTAGAAGCAGCAAAGAGTCCTGTGGTACCTTATAGACTAACAGACATTTTACAGCATGAGCTTTCGTGGGTGAATGCCCACTTCTTCAGATGCAAGAGTTCTTCTTGCGTCTGAAGAAGTGGATATTCACCCACGAAAGCTCATGCTGTAAAACGTCTGTTAATCTATAAGGTGCCACAGGACTCTTTGCTGCTTATATCTGTTTAACATCATGAGATGCTTCTAAACTCTCTAAATGCACATTTTATGGTTTTCTTTTCTCTTTAGTTGAAAAATAGAATTAATTATTATCCCATTACAAATAATGTGTTAAGCATACATTTAAAAACTTAGACAGATATGTAAAAAATTGAGTTATACTGAAGGAGGTGGACTCTGACGCTACTTAAAAGCTTAAGTTTGTAGGAATATAACAGAATAAGCACTTGGCAGAAAAGTTTTGCTGGAAGAGTTAGCAGAGCGAGATTGTTAGTCACAGGTCAGTGGGTGGGTTTATGCAAATACTGGACTCTTGGACAGGAGCTGGAGCGGGGGTCGGGGGGGCACACGACTTCTGTGGCACATGCACCACCTCTGCCTCTGTTTTTCCACACCAGGGACAGCAGAAAGGACATCAGCAGCACCGACGCGAGACCAACAAACATCCATTCCTACCTCCCTCCACGCACTGCCGTTAGGAACCCATACCCCTTAATGGTGAGTACTTTTCAGGCGAGGGTGACGCTCTCAGGCCTCAAATGCCAGGTACAGTTACTCTGTCCTTGATCCAAAATCAACAGGAAAATACACTGGATTACTCCTGCCCCAATAACAAAGAGACTGGGGATCCTGCAGCAGCTGAAATGACCGTTTGGACAAGCACTCCCATCATGCAATCCGGGGTGGGTGTAACCATGCAAATGACATCAGCCCCAAAAGGCCTTGACGACAGATCACCAACAGATGGCAGGGTAGACTTCATACTGACCCTGCTTCAACTAGATTGTGGCAAAGATTCCAAAACACCGAACGTTAAAAGTCACCTAACGCGGGTCAATCCATCCTCATCGTCGTAACCGTTCGTTATACTCCACACCCGCACGTAACCCTCATATGGACAACATACCCTCCTAACTCAGTGTCTGTACGTTAACCTTTTACCCCCAGTCAGGGCTCACAGATTATGTATTCCTTATGCCACCCCATTTTAAACCGAACTTTGCACCCCTTGGGTAAGCTGTACGTTGTTCCCTGAGCACCAGAAACTTCTATGCTGAAACTCTGTACTGTACCCTTTTTTTTTCTTTGAACCTCATCTTAATAAAATGCTGACTTTTGTTCGAGATCCCGGCTCCTCTTCCTTTGCAAGGCGTGTGCGTTCGCTCTGCATTTTAGTCTGCTAATACGGCAGGGGGCGATTGAGCCAGAGGTGCTTGCCTGCTGCAGACACGGATCCAAGGCTGAAACTCGTCCCCCACAAGTGTAACTGAAAACAGTTTAAGAAGTGCTCCCGTCTCCGGCACTCAGCTACCCAGCTCCCAATGGGGTCCAAACCCCAAATAGATCTTTTTTACCCTGTAGAAGCTAGCTGTAAAATCCTGTGACCAGGGCAGCTGCCTAGCAGCCTGCGCATCTGCCTGCAAGAGCGAGGGTGTGTAAGGCACTAATCCGGATAGTGGCAGCTAGGTGGCAGGGGGAGAGTGTGAAGAAGCAGCAGAGTGGCGCAGCGGGAGCGTGCTGGGCCCATAACCCAGAGGTCGATGGATCGAAACCATCCTCTGCTAGGCGTGCACTTGTTTCTTTTCCCTCTGGGCCTTCAAGCGAGCCAGTGACCAGCAGAGCACCAAGAGCCTAGGCCATGAGGCAAGAGGTGGCTGAGGCGAAGCGGCGGCCTGCCAGGGAGCTCCCCGGCACCTCTGGCTGCCTGGGCTGAAGGCAAGAGGCAGGCCTAGGCGTGGCGAGGGCCTCCTGTCCTGGAATGAGGCTGCATTGCTTCCTGATCCCCTTTTCCCACCCACACTGGCAGGCGGCTGCTGCGGGAGAACACAAGGGAGGCTCTGGGGGCGCTAGGCAGCGCTGTGTGTGTGGCTGTCAGGGGAAAGAGCCGAGGCTCCCGACTCGACCTGCCGTTGACTCGCATGGCTCTGCGCGCTGTCAGCCGGGGCGGGCCAGGCCGCGGACGTGACTCAGGCTTGGGCCGCATGGCCGCGCTTTCCTGATGAGGCATGAGGCAGGCCAAGAGCTTTGCACAGCGTACAGGGAAGTGGGAGGGAGGTGTCTTTGAGCCGGCGTGTCTCCTCCGCTTCTCCCTTGCCGCTTGGGCAGAGGCGGGAAGGGAGCGAAACGTTCCCGGCTGAAAGTTTTTGTGCTCGGCTTTGAGGATTAAGCCTGAGCCTCCGGCACGGCTGCTGGCAGATGGGTTTCTGAATGGCATCCAGCCTGCTCTTTGGACCACCAGCTGAAAGCACTGAGGCCAAGAGACAGCAAAATGGGACCTTTGAGGCTTCCCCCACAGGCCTCAGGGAAGCAAGGAAGTAGCACGGGCTTAGCATCGTCCTTGGGTGGGCTCAAACCACCATCCTTTCGGTTAACAGCCAAACACGCTGACCCATTGCACCACAGAGACATGGAGGGGCAAGGCTGTATTGAGCACAAAAGCCAGGAATCAGCTCAGGGTACGGTATAGCACATGCATGCAGTGGTTAGCCAAGCAACAGGAAGGAACTGGACTGCTATGGAAGGAAAGTTCTGTGGGAAGGAACTGAAAAGAGCACCGGGGCTGTGGTACAGCGCTGGCATACACTGTCTTTGGCCTGTTTTGCTGGAAGAGTTAGCAGAGCAAGATTGTTAGTCACAGGTCAGTGGGTGGGTTTATGCAAATACTGGACTCTTGGACGGGAGCTGGGGCGGGGGGGGGGGCACACACACCACCTCTGCAACTAACATTTGCTACCTCACTTCCTAACAACACACCTTCTACCTCTCAGCACCAAAATGCACCGTGAAAGAGATCTAACGGCATAAGCTTAGGGTCAGCAACTACAGCACTCACAACAATTTAAAGAAATTCAAAACCACCTCTGCCTCTATCTTTCCACACCAGAGACAGCAAAAAGGACATCAACAGCACCTGCAAGAGACCAACCTATCCATTTCTACCTCCCTCCACATGCTGCCATTAGGAACCCATACCCCTTAATGGTGAGGACTTTCTAGAACAGGGTGACGCTCTCAGGCCTCAAATGCCAGGTACAGTTACTCTGTCCTTGATCCAAAATAAATGGGAAAATACACTGGATTACTCCTGCCCCACTAACAAAGAGACTGGGGATCCCGCAGCAGCTGAAATGACCGTTTGGACAAGCTCTCCCATCATGCAATCCGGGGTGGGTGTAACTATGCAAATGACATCACCCCAAAAGGCCTTGACGACACATCACCAACAGATGGCAGGGCAGACTTCATACTGACCCTGCTTCAACTAGATTGTGGCAAAGATTCAAAAACACCGAACGTTAAACCTCACCAAACGCGGGTCAATCCATCCTCATCGTCGTATCCGCTCGTTATACTCTACTCCTGAACGTAGCTCTCACATGGACAACATACCCTCCTAACTCAGTGTGCCTAAGGAGGGGTGAACCTGCCCATGTTGGAAGCGGAGCAGGTCAAAACTCCTGTGCTCATCAGTAGTGGGATCGCGCCTGTGAATAGCCCCTGCAGCGTAGCCTGGGCAAGACAGTGAGACACGGCCTCTTTTTATACAGACACCCCTCCCCCTGCAGAGCGGGGGATGGGAGCACAGACACGATGGGGATTCTGACTTGGGGGGAGGGACGCCCCCCCTGCAACACGGATCTTGAAAAGAGGAACAGAGACACCCACACACCACAGAGCCTGGATTGGGGCAGCGGGAACCACACACGGGAGCTAGTTCATGGGGTGGGGGACACACCCATATGCTCCATTGCACCATTCTTAATGAGAAGAACGGGGGCATCCACACAACACGGATCCTTAACGGGCGGGGGGACACTCACACACTCCACTGTTAACCCGGAGGGACAGGGGCACCAGACACTCCCAGTAGCGTGGAGAACACCCACATCCCCCGGATCCCTCATGGGGGGGTAAGACAGAGGGGATTGTAATGGGGCCCAGCGCACCCACGCACCAGGGATTGTTAAGGGTTGAAGGGACAGGGACACCCACACACACTGAAATCACGTCCTTGGAGGAACGCAAACCCTCCACAGAAGGACCTGGTCTGTTCCATGATGGCAGCCCAGCCTGGGTGAGTCAAAGTCTCTTTTTATACAGACACGTCCCAGAGATCCTGACTAGGGGGAGAGAGACACCCACCCACCAGAGATCCTTAATGGTCTAGGGTGCACCCACACACCAGGGATTCTTATGGCTGGGAGGAATGGAGACAGCCAGACACACTGAGATCACTTCCTCCCAGGAGCCTGGGCCAGACAGGGAGACACAGTCCCCCTTTACAGATCTGCCAGACAACCTTCCTCCCACCCCCTCCACACAATGCTCTTATCTGGAGGTGAAGCCAGGGAAACCACATGGAGGATTCTTATCTGGGGAACTGGGGGGACCCACTCACCACCAGAGATTCTTAAGGGCAGGAGGAACAGGGACTCCCACCTCTGCAGCATGGGGGTGGGTCGCCTGCTGGGATCATCTGGGCATATTTCACCTTGTCAGCTCCCTGCCATTGCCTTGGGGGGCCCTTGTTCGCTGCCTCTGGCACCCAGTTTAGCGTCCTTCCTGAGGGCTGAAACGCTTTGATCTATCTAAGGTCTGTGGGATCAATGTGTGTCATGGTGTAATTCTGTGTTATTCGGGGATCAGACTAGCTGAGCTAATGGCCCCTTCTGCCCTTAAACGCCATGAAAACATTTCCCTGGTTTCTCCTTGCACCTGACAGACACCACGGTGAGGGGCCCAATAGACGATCCTGCACACAGCGCTCTGGCTCTTACTTTACTTGGTGACGTCAGTGCTTTCCTAGCTCCTGGACGGGGGATGGAGGGCACCGAAACATCCGGGATCTTACCTGAGAGGACAGAGGAGCCTTCAGCTCGACATGAGACAGTCCCCGTCTGGCCAAGGCACAGAGCTCACAAGCAGAGTTTAAAGCTCGAGCTGCCAGGCCACAAAGCAAGCCAGGCTCCGTGGCTGGTGCCTGTGATCCCAGCGCCGGGGGAGGCTGAGGCCAGCGGATCGCTTGAGCTCAGGAGTTCTGGACTTCAGGGGGCTGTGCCGATCGGGTGTCTGCACTAAGCGCGGCATCAATGTGGTGATCCCGGGGAAGCTTGGGGTCCCCAGGTTGCCAAAGGAGGGGTGAACCAGCCCAGGTCAGACACGGAGCAGGTCAAAACTCCTATGCTGATCAGTAGTGGGATTGTGCCTGTGAATAGCCCCTGCAGCGTAGCCTGGGCAAACAGTGAGACATGGTCTCTTTTTATACAGACACCCCCCCGTAGAGCCTGGGAGGGGGGATGGGAGCACCCACACGCTGGGGATTCTGACTTGGGGGGGAGGGACGCACCCAAGCAACACGGATCTTGAAAACGGGAACAGAGACACCCACAGATCCGGGATGGGGGAAGCAGGGGAAACCACACACGGGAGCTAGTTCATGGGGTGGGGGACAGAGACACCCACCAGAGATCCTGGATGGGAGCACCCACATGATGGGGATCTTGAACTGGGAGGAGGGAAGCACCATGCACCAGAGGTTCTGAAGGGGAACAGGGACACCCACACACCAGGTGTCTTGCAGCAAGAGCTGCGGTCTTGATTTACACAGGGCAGTGATGGGGAATTAACCACGTCCCTTGCGGAGCTTGTTCCACTAGATGATTAGCCTCATTGTCAGGGTCGGCTTTAGGAAGTGCGGGGCCCAATTCGAACAGTTTCGACGGGGCCCCGGCAGGGATGACTAAAACAAAAAAACACTTAAAAAAACCCCTTTCATTTCTTCCATGTATTATTTACTTTCCATGACTATATAAATAATAACAAAATTATCTATTACATACATTGCATCATATATTAATTAGCTGATTTGCACTTTCATATCAGGAAAAGAATTTGTTTTGATAGTTGTACAACTGATTTTCTTCACTATTTTATTAAAATTTATAAAATATTTCCTTGTTAATATAAAATTGCCCCCATCCTTCCCCCCCCCCAGTGCCGCCCGGCCCCGTGGAAACAAACCCTCCTTCCCCAGCTCCGCCCCATCGAAGCAAGGTTCAGGGGCGGGGGCAGGAAGAAACGGCACATGGGGTGACCAGATCACAGCAGTAAAATAGGACCTGCCCCCCTCCCTGCTGGGCCCCACCATCACACCCCTCTTCACCCCCTAGCCCCCTGCTGGCTTGCTGCATCCCTCCTAGTCAGTCCCCCCCCACCACTCGCCTCCTTTCACCTTCTCCCTCCCCTGCCAGAAACCCCCATGCCCACCCCTAGAACTCCTGCTGGCTCACTGCTCGCCTCTTTGCCCACCCGTCACTTGCCCCCTCCCCCTCCCCCCCAAGTATAACGCCTCATTCAAAGCCCCAGTGGTCACTATATTACTGCACACAGCAGTCAGTCAATGCAGTTGTAGATAAATCTCTGCTTTATGCATTTTTGTATAACTTTTATATGACTTTGTATTGAACCTTGGTAATATGCTATAGCAGGCCCTAAAGGTAGTGTAATTAAGGTAAAAGAAAAATGTCTTTTTGCTTGGAGTAGAATAAGATCTTCCCCCCACTTTGTAATCAGTTGCCCTGTTGAATGGATGAGGTGTGAATTAGGAAGGTGTGGAAGGCAGCACCTCCAGACACCTGCAACCCTTGGAGAGGGGCTGGGAGCCAGATGGAGGAGAGCTTTGCCCAGGCTGTGTGGGACGGAGTTTGGGTGCTGCGTGCAGGCTCTGGGCTGGGGCACGGGGTGGGGTGCAGGAAGGGTGGAGGGGTGCAGGCTCTGGGAGGGAGTGCGGAGGGCTGGGTGCAGGCTCTGGGACAGAGTTTGGGGGCCGGAGATGGGGTGCTGGGTGCTTGGGGGGGGAGGGGAGGGGACTGCCATCACATGTGGCTTCCTTCCTCCTCTGCTGCCTCTCACCATAGCCTCGGTGGGGAATGGGGCTGCCCCTTTGTGATGGAGTAGGGACTGTTTGTATTCCTGTTGAGGTGAGAGCCAGGTATTCAGCTGTAACATGAGCCTGGCCTGGGGGAGGGGAGGTCGTCACCTCTGGCGGGGGCTAGACAAAGGGAAGGGTGGAGTGGAGTCAGTCTTCGGTTTTGGAGCTGGCGGGTGGGTTTTCAGGGGATCCTAGGCTGGGATCCAAGCACCCTGAACCCCCCCAGAAAGGCCAGATTGAGGGGTCCTGGCTCTGAACACAAGCTGGGCTGTATCCTGTGTTCCTGTTGTTCAATAAACCTTCTGTTTTACTGGCTGGCTGAGAGTCACTGTGAGTTCAGGAAGAGGGGTGCAGGGCCGGACTCCCCCACACTCCGTGACAACTGGTGGCGGCGGTGGGATCGACTGCACCCCGTGGACGGCGCTTCCTGCAGTAAGTGACTGGGGAGCAGTAAAACGAAGGGGCGATTAACCCCTGGGAGAGTGTGACCAGCGAGAAGGACTTTGCAGTAACAGGGTCCCCCGGGGGATCACAGCGAGTGATTCCAGGGGCGGAGGAGTCTGCAGCTCGACCCTGGCAAAGAGGTGGTGACCTCAAGGACTGGCACACTAGGGGTCCCCCTGGAACCCGTGGGGAGCGGCGAGCACCCCGGCCTGTGAGCAGCCAACAGGAAGATGTATGCCAAGCAGCGCAAGTGCAACCTGGTGGAGCAGTGCAAGCAGAGGGGGCTGCACTGTGGGAAGCTCACCAAGGCCCAGCTGATTGCCCGGCTGGAGGAGAGAGATCACAGGAATGAACCGGTCCCTGTCTCCGAGGGAAGCAGCCGGGCAGATGCAGCGCAGGCACCAGTGTCTGTCCCCGCTGGGAATGGTCAGCCGGCCGCTGAGGGCTCCCCGAGACCTCCCACCCCTAGGCCTAGGGGGAGGAGGAGCCCAGCTACCGAGGGCACCGTGATCCCCCCGGCCAGCAGGGGATCGGCCCGGCGAAGCTCCCCCACCAGCCGGGGATCGTCCCGGCGACGCTCGGCCTCCATGGAGTGCAGGCGGCTGGACTTGGAGAGAGAGATAAAACTGAGAGAGCTGGAGGAGTGTAAGGAACAGAGGGAATATGAGGAGAGACAGCGGGAACGTGAGGAGAGACAAAGCCAGCGTGAGCTGGAGGAGAAGCAGAAGCAACGCGAATACGAGGAGAGGGAGAAGGAGCAGCAGCGCAGACATGAGCTGGTCCTGGCCCAGCTGAGCAACAGTAATGCCCCGGCTGCGGTGAGTGAGGGGGGGCCCAAGCCTACAAAGAGCTTCGATAAGAACTTCCTGGCCCGGCGTAAGGAAGGGGAGGACATAGACACCTTCCTGACAGCCTTTGAGAATGCCTGCGAGCTGCACAAGGTTGACCCTGCAGACAGGATCCAGTTCCTTACCCCCTTACTGGACTCCACCACCGTGGAGGTGTACAGCCGAATGAAAGGGGCGGAGGCAGGGGACTACAACCTGTTCAAAGAGGCCCTGCTCTGCGAGTTTGGGCTGACCCCAGAGATGTACCGGAAGAGGTTCCGGAGTCAACATAAGACCCGGGAGGTCACATACCTACAACTGGTCAACCGGGCACAGGGGTACACCCGCAAGTGGACAGCTGGGGCCCAAACTAGAGAGGACCTCCTTGACCTATTCGTACTGGAGCACCTGTATGAGCAGTGCCCATCCGACCTGAGGCTGTGGTTGATGGACCAGAAGCCGGAGAACCCACAGCACGCAGGCCGGCTGGCCGACCAATATGTGGACAGTCGGGCAGGGGATGGCAGGGAGGAGTCTCGAGGGAACAGGCCTGCCTCAACGCAGAGAGAGAGTCACCGTGGGACCTCCCAGCGGGGCCCTATGGAGAACCCCCACAAAAGGGGAACGTCCAGCGTCAGGTCCACCCGACCCACTCGAGGGGACCC